>NC_084617.1:75329764-75474764 GCF_033978795.1 Nerophis ophidion
ACACATTTTACCATTCGGCAAATTCAAACTACCTTTTTTTCCGGTGGCAGAGGGGTTAGTGCGTCTGCCTCACAATACGAAGGTCAATCAATCAATCAATCAATGTTTATTTATATAGCCCCAAATCACAAATGTCTCAAAGGACTGCACAAATCATTACGACTACAACATCCTCGGAAGAACCCACAAAAGGGCAAGGAAAACTCACACCCAGTGGGCAGGGAGAATCCACATCCAGTGGGACGCCAGTGACAATGCTGACTATGAGAAACCTTGGAGAGGACCTCAGATGTGGGCAACTCCCCCCCCTCTAGGGGACCGAAAGCAATGGATGTCGAGCGGGTCTAACATGATACTGGGAAAGTTCAATCCATAGTGGCTCCAACACAGCCGCGAGAGTTCACTTCAAAGCGGATCCAAGACAGCAGCGAGAGTCCCGTCCACAGGAAACCATCCCAAGCGGAGGCAGATCAGCAGCGTAGAGATGCCCCCAACCCATACACAGGCGAACGGTTCATCCTGGGTCCCAACGAGCGGTCCATCCTGGGTCTCGACTCTGGACAGCCAGTACTTCATCCATGGTCATCCAGAGTACTGGAGCCCGAACGGAAAACGCTCTATAGCCCGCAGACTTTTTTTGGGCTCTAGGAATCACTAATAAGCCGGAGTCTTTTGAACGCAGATTTCTTGCCGGGACATATGGTACAATACAATCGGCAAGATAGGATGGAGCTAGACCGTGTAGTATTTTATACGTAAGTAGTAAAACCTTAAAGTCACATCTTAAGTGCACAGGAAGCCAGTGCAGGTGAGCCAGTATAGGTATATATGTATGTATATATGTATATAAAGGTATATACAGTATAGGTATATATGTATGTATATATGTATATAAAGGTATATACAGTATAGGTATATATGTATGTATATATGTATATAAAAGTATATACAGTATAGGTATATATGTATGTATATATGTATATAAAGGTATATACAGTACAGGCGTAATATGATCAAATTTTCTTGTTCTAGTCAAAAGTCTAGCAGCTGCATTTTGTACCAACTGTAATCTTTTAATGCTAGACATGGGGAGACCCGAAAATAATACGTTACAGTAATCGAGACGAGGCGTAACAAACGCATGGATAATGATCTCGGCGTCTTTAGTGGACAAAATGGAGCGAATTTTAGCGATATTACGGAGATGAAAGAAGGCCGTTTTAGTAACGCTTTTAATGTGTGACTCAAAGGAGAGAGCTGGGTCGAAGATAATACCCAGATTTTTTACCGAGTCACCTTGTTTTATTATTTGGTTGTCAAATGTTAGAGTTGTATTATTAAATAGAGGTCGGTGTCTAGCAGGACCGATAATCAGCATTAAGTTGCAAAAAATTAGCGGACATCCATTGTTTAATTTCATTAAGACACGCCTCCAACTGACTACAGTCCAGGGTGTTGGTCAGCTTTAGGGGCATGTAGAGTTGGGTGTCATCAGCATAACACTGAACGCTAATACCGTATTTGCGTATGATGTCACCCAACCCACCCCCAGGTCCTGAGTAGTCCTGGGGGGTGTATTGTGTGTGGTCATTAAATATCTATTCTGATATACGTTCTTCACAGAAAATGAGCCAAAGTCAGAGAGACTCCGTTTGAAAAATAAATGGGTCCCACAGACCCGAACACCACATAAGATCCCTGGCTGGTGGGGGGGTGTTGCTGAACACCTCCACCCTGTGTTGCACGTCGGCAAAGTGACGCCCTGCGTATTGTTTCCTCTCCTTTGCAGGAGCCTTAAGAGACTCTCCTGCTAATGTTCCCCTCCTGTTTTACAGCATGCTTCCTGGAACAGTCTTTCCACGCCACATTAAGCCACCACTCTGAAGCCTCCCTGCATCATGAGGGCCCCTGATAAATAACTTATGGGAGCCAGGATTCAAAACATCTCTCCTATTACTCGTCTCCATTCATTTTTTACAGTCCCCAGACGTCCCCCCCATCTGTCCTGCACTTCAAACACATCTGAGATACTTTCTCTTTTCCATCCTGTGGGATCCACGCGAAGGTAAAGAGGATAAAAATATGACAGAAAAAGGAGCTTTGAGCGGCACGATGCGCCGGAAGCATCTCTCCCATCCCCTTTCTTTTTGACTATTCTCCACGGAGGGACGACAAGAAGCAAATGACGGCGTAGGAAAAGGCGGAGGCGGGAGGAAGGGAAGGATGAGATTTGTTGGGGAGGAGTCTGTGGAGAGGCGGAGCCGGCAGTCTGACAGCGAGGTAGGGCACGCCCTAGCCCAGCCCAAGATGGCTGCGAGGAGGCGTGGCCGGCAGTCCGACAGCAAGGCAGGGCACGCGATAGCCCTGCCCAAGATGGCAGCGAGGAGGCGTGGAAGGCAGTCCGACAGCAAGGCAGGGCACGCCTTAGCCCGGCCCAAGATGGGGGCGAGGAGGCGTGGCCGGTAGTCCGACAGCGAGGCAGGGCACGCCTTAGCCCGGCCAAAGATGGCGGCGAGGAGGCGTGGCCGGCAGTCCGACAGCGAGGCAGGGCACGCCGTAGCCCGGGCCAAGATGGCGGCGAGGAAGCGCGGCCGGCAGTCCGACAGCGAGGCAGGGCACGCCATAGCCCGGCCCAACATGGCGGCGAGGAGACGTGGCCGGCAGTCCGACAGCGAGGCAGGGCATGCCGTAGCCCGGCCCAAGATGGCGGCAAGGAGGCGTGGCCGGCAGTCCGACAGCAAGGCAGGGCATGCCGTAGCCCGGCCCAAGATGGCGGCGAGGAGGCATGGACTGCGAGCAAGCAGCGAGGCAGGGCACGCCGGAATCAACCGCGCAAATATTATCAGGTTTAATTTAAATTTAAATCTCCTCTCGCACTCTATAAAAGGGCAGCACCAACCTTTTTGAAACCAAAAGCTATTCTTGGGTACTGATTAATACGAAGGGCTACCAGTTTGATACACACTTAAATAAATGGGTATTTCTGTCTGTTATTCCGTCGTACATTTTTTTTCCTTTTACGGAAGGCTTTTTGTAGAGAATAAATGATGAAAAAAACACTTAATTGAACGGTTTAAAACGGGACAAAACACGAAAATAATCATAGTTTGTCTTCAATTTTGACTCTTTAAAATTCAAAATTCTACCGAAAAAAAGAAGAGAAGAACTAGCTAATTCGATTTTTTTTTAAATAAAATAAAGTCCAACCTCCGCCACAATGTCCTTCCTTGGTGGTCCTGAGAACCCCCTCGACAGCAAAAGATCGTCACAGAGTCAAGGTCCCAAGCAAAGTGGCTACCATCTGTCAAATTATAGCACATCCAACAACTCACATTCCCCTCGCAATTACAAACAAGTCCATTAGGCGGCCGTCTGCCCGCGGGCACCGCGTTGGTGACCCCTGCCTTAGAGACTTATTATTATTGAGAAATAAAAGAAAGTCCAACCTCCGCCACAATGTCCTTCCTTGGTGGTCCTGAGAACCCTCTCGACAGCAAAAGATCGTCACAAAGTCAAGGTCCCAAGCAAAGTGGCTACCGTCTGTCAAATTATAGCACATCCAAAAACTCACATTTTTCCCGTCGCAATTACAAACAAGTCCATTAGGCGGCCGTCTGCCCGCGGGCACCGCGTTGGTGACCCCTGCCTTAGAGACTTATTATTATTGAGAAATAAAAGAAAGTCCAACCTCCGCCACAATGTCCTTTCCTTGGTGGTCCTGAGAACCCGCTCGACAGCAAGACACCGTCACAATGTCAAGGTCCCAAGCAAAGTGGCTACCGTCTGTCAAATTATAGCACATCCAACAACTCACATTCTTCCCATCGTAATTACAAACGAGTCCATTAGGCGGCTGTCTGCCCGTGGGCACCGCTTTGGTGACCCCTGTCTTAGAGACTTATTATTATTGAGAAATAAAAGAAAGTCCAACCTCCGCCACAATGTCCTTCCTTGGTGGTCATGAGAACCCTCTCGACAGCAAAAGATCGTCACAGAGTCAAGGTCCCAAGCAAAGTGGCTACCATCTGTCAAATTATAGCACATCCAACAACTCACATTCCCGTCGCAATTACAAACGAGTCCATTAGGCGGCCGTCTGCCCGCGGGCGCCGCGTGAGCTGAGCAAATGGGACAGGACGTAAGCTTGGGTGGGAGATGGCAGTTTTCACATCACATAATGAGGCAGACAAACAAAGCAACACTTGTAATTTGATGTGACGTAGACAGTAATTGTGTTCCGTGTCACGGCCGAGGCGCGAGGAGGGTGAAAGTGGGCCGCGGCGGGCGCGGCGGTTATGGAATCTAAATTGGCTTTCGCCTGCTCTCTGAAAGGAGAAAATAACACAGCTCGCGTCGGAGGAGGCTATCACAACGGTGTTTAAGTCCACGCCCCGTCAGCTCAAATGGATCTTGAATTAGCAGCGAGAGCTAAGGACACCATCACAGCTGGGACGGCGGATACACGTGTCGCTCGCACGGATTTGGCGGGAAGTGTTGGCGACGAACCCCAAGATGCAGAGATGGCAGGCTTGTTGCAAGAAAACATTAGATTTAGACTTCCTTTTATTGTCATTCAAATTTGAACTTTACAGTACTGTATTTTTCGGATTATAAGTCGCTCCGGCCGAAAATGCATAATAAAGAAGGAAGAAAACAGATTAACGCTGTACTGGAGCATAAGTCGCATGTGTGTTTGATAAAATTCAACACCAAAAATAGACATTTGAAAGGCAATTTCACAAATATTGTTCGTCGAAAAAAAGTAAGCTAAAATGAAGAATTAAAATAAAATGTATTTATTATTCTTTACAATGAAACAAATACATTTACCTGAAAATTCATTTAAATTGTCAGGAAAATCCTAAAATCATTTTTAAGGTTGTGTTTTTTCTCTAAAATTGTCTTTCTGAAAGTCATAAGAAGCAAAGTAAAAATATAAATGAATTTATTCAAACAAGTGAAGACCAAAGCTTTAAAATATTTTCTTGGATTTTCAAATTCTATTTGAGTTTTGTCTCTCTTAGAATTAAAAATGCCTTTCATTTCAAATGCCAGACATTTGAAAGGCAATTTAAAATACCGTATTTCCTAGAATTACTGCCGGGTCAAACTCATTTCTCAAAATAATTAGCATACGCCTAGAATTTCCACCGGGTCAAACTCGTCACGTCACGAGTGACACTTCACCTGTCATCATTTTCAAAATGGAGGAGGCTGATTTCAATCATTTGAAATCGCATAAAGGGAAGAAGATTAAGAGCTATTCAGTAGGATTTAAGGTCCAAGCTATTGAATATGCTAAAAAGAACAGTAAGCAGCTATGTTTTATTAATATACCGTAGCTGCGGGTGTCAAATACGAGTCATTAAATGACTCCCGCCTCCTGGTGGTAGAGGGCGCTAGTGATCCTTCTTGCGACGACTCGGCTGCAGAAGAAGTGACAACAAGCAGCGATCGTTGATTTTTTCCTCTCGCTTGCACTTTTAACATGGAGGATTACATATCTGAAATAAAACCGTTTTCTAAACTGGACTTTCAATCGAAGCAGGAGGTAATAAAGGAAGCAGAGAGACTTTTAAAACCGAAGAAAGATAAGGAAGACTTCTATAAACAAGTTATCGATGCTTTTGATCAGAAGGAGCTGCGCATGGACTTCATTTATAAGTAAAGGTAAGACCATAATAACGTTTTTTTTTATTAAATGTGCTTTTCATGATGGTATCCTTACATCACACTCAAATTTTTAAGCGCAGGCCTAAATTTACCGCATGCCTTTGGTAAGCGGCGGAGTGAGAAGAGGTTTTAAAATAATTAGCGCCCCGGCGGCAATTCAAGGAAATACGGTACTTTTCCTTGTTGATGTGTAGGGTAGGAACACACACACACACACACACACACACACACACACACACACACACACACACACACACACACACACACACACACACACACACACACACACACACACACACACACACACACACACACACACACACTCCAGTGGGGACCGCTCTCATTAAATCCAGATTCCTATTAAATGAATTAGAGCTCTAACATGGTGGTGAGTTCACACTAAGTACAAGAGAGTCTCCTTTCTGGCCATTAATGCAGCAAGTTATGAAGTGTGAATGCCCACATGGCCTTTTCCTCGTACTGCCCGAACAACACCCAGATGGAAAACAAGCAGAGTCTTTTATTAATAAGGTCAGCCTCATCCTATCACTTCGGGACCACGGCTAATAAAATGATACAGGAGTGACGTCATTTGAGGACTTCAAGGCCTACTGGAATGAGATGTTCTTATTTAAACGGGGATAGCAGCTCCATTCTATGTGTCATACTTGGTCATTTCCCGATATTTTTGCTGAAAGGATTTAGTAGAGAACATCGATGATAAAGTTTGCAACTTTTGGCCGCTAATAAAAAAGCCTTGCCTGTACCGGAAGTAGTGACATCACGGGTTGTGGAGCTTCTCACATCTGAACATTGTTTACAATCATGGCCACCAGCAGCGAGAGCGATTCGGAACGAGAAAGCGACGATTTCCCCATTAATTTGAGCGAGGATGAAAGATTTGTGGATGAGGAAAGTGGGAGTGAAGGACTAGAAAAAAACCCCAAAAAACTAGACGGCAAAGCGATTCAGATGTCCCCATCCATCCATTTTCTACCGCTTATTCCCTTTCGGGGTCGCAGGGGGCGCTGGCGCCTATCTCAGCTACAATCGGGCGGAAGGCAGGGTACACCCTGGACAAGTCGCCACCTCACCGCAGGATTCAGATGTTATTAGACAAATTTACTAGGATAATTGTAAAAAATCCTTTATCTGCTTATTGTGTTACTAGTATTTTAGTGAGATTATAACCTGAAAGTCGGAGGGGTGTGGCCATGGGTGTGGTGACCGCCAGTGTCTCCAAGAGAAGACACGTTTCTCGACGAGGCGAAGGCAGCCGGTCAGGCCGGGCTGAGATTTTTTTTCTTTTTTTCCCTCCTCCACGATTGAAGCATCCGACGGTCTGGGGTGGCCGGTGGGAGGAGCCAAGAGAGTCCGCAGCTGCATATTTGACAGGCGCAGGTGGAACGACGCAAGCTCTCCGCTCATGTCTATGGTAAGAGTCGACTTATTACCACCACGAATTGATTAACGTGGACCCCGACTTAAACAAGTTGAATAACTTATTGGAGTGTTACCATTTAGTGGTCAGTTGTACCGAATATGTACTGTACTGTGCAATCTACTAATAAAAGTTTCAATCAATCAATCAATCAATCAATCAATTCTTACCGAAACCTGCCGGTTGTGGACGGGACTCTCGTTGCTGTCTTGGATCCGCTTGAACTGAACTCTCGCGGCTGTGTTGGAGCCACTATGGATTGAACTTTCACAGTATCATGTTAGACCCGCTCGACATCCATTGCTTTCGGTCCCCTAGAGGGGGGGGTTGCCCACATCTGAGGTCCTCTCCAAGGTTTCTCATAGTCAGCATTGTCACTGGCGTCCCACTGGATGTGAATTCTCCCTGCCCACTGGGTGTGAGTTTTCCTTGCCCTTTTGTGGGTTCTTCCCAGGATGTCGTAGTCGTAATGATTTGTGCAGTCCTTTGAGACATTTGTGATTTGGGGCTATATAAATAAACATTGATTGATTGACATGTGGTAAGGAACCATGTTCGTTTGACCGGTCCGTATAGTATAGCTTCACCGTCATCGTTCAGGAATGTAAACAATGAAACATCAGCTGTGTTTGTGTTGCTAAAAGCGGCCACAATACACCGCTTCCCACCTGCAGCTTTCTTCTTTGATGTCTCCATTATTCATTGAACAAATTGCAAAAGATTCAGCAACAAAGAATACTGTGTAATTCTGTGAGGAAAACAGACGACTAATAGCTGGGGTCGATGCTTGAAGAACATGTTCTCTACAATCCGTGACGTCACACACACACGCGTCATCGTTTTCAACAGGATACTTCGCGCGAAATTTAAAATTGCAATTTAGTGAACTAAAAAGGCCGTTTTGTTAATATTTCATCATTGATATATAAACTATCAGACTGCGTGGTGGCTAGTAGTGGCTTTCAGTAGGCCTTAACTCTGGTTGAGTCGGCGGGGGTTCGGCTTTCATCCAAGGACTAATCCAGCGTGGAGCTTTGACGAGTCCTGGGTGAACTGATCAGACGTGAATCTTTAGGATTTAAAAGTTACAGCTAAAATTTTTCTCCCCACATTTTAGCAATGATAATAAAAGACAAAAAAAGCCTTCCGCGGAACCGCAACCCCATGCACCGCCCGTCAATCGAGCAAGTGTTTTTGTTTCCTGTTTATATTTTGTAGCCAAATTTTATACCTCCTTGTGAGCGCCCTTAGTTTGTTCATTTTTGTATTTAGAATTCCAAATAAAACATCATGTACCTTAATTCACGCCTGGCTCGTCCTGTAATCCCGCCGCGTCGAAGGAGCACACACCATCCATGTCCTTGCTTGACACACCGGCTGTGTTTGTGTTGCTAAAGGCGGCCGCAATGCAACGCTTCCCACCTGCAGCATTCTTCTTTGATGTCTCCAGTATTCATTGAACAAATTGCAAAAGATTCAGCAACACAGATGTCCAGAATACTGTGTAATTCTGCGAGGAAAACAGGCGACTAATAGCTGGGGTCGATGCTGGAAGAACATGTCCTCTACAATCCGTGACGTCGCACACACGCGTCATCGTTTTCAAAAGGATACTTCGCGCGAAATTTAAAATTGCAATTTAGTGAACTAAAAAGGCCGTTTTGTTAATATTTCATCATTGATATATAAACTATCAGACTGCGTGGTGGCTAGTAGTGGCTTTCAGTAGGATTTAACTCTGGTTGAGTCGGCGGGAGTTCGGCTTTCATCCAAGGACTAATCCAGCGTGGAGCTTTGACGAGTCCTGGGTGAACTGATCAGACGTGAATCTTTATGATTTAAAAGTTACAGCTAAAATTTTTATGGAGGCATGCTCGGACGGCGGCCGTGGGGAAGGTCTCGGCCGGCACAGCCTCGTCACAACGGGACGCCCGATAAGCCTCGCGCCATTTTTCTCCCCACATTTTAGCAATGATAATAAAAGACAAAAAAAGCCTTCCACGGAACCGCAACCCCATGCACCGCCCGTCAATCGAGCAAGTGTTTTTGTTTCCTGTTTATATTTTGTAGCCAAATTTTATACCTCCTTGTGAGCGCCCTTAGTTTGTTCATTTTTGTATTTAGAATTCCAAATAAAACATCATGTACCTTAATTCACGCCTGGCTTGTCCTGTAATCCCGCCGCGGCCGAAGGAGCACACACCATCCATGTCCTTGCTTGACACACCGGCTGTGTTTGTGTTGCTAAAGGCGGCCGCAATGCAACGCTTCTCACCTGCAGCTTTCTTCTTTGATGTCTCCATTATTCATTGAACAAATTGCAAAAGATTCGGCAACAAAGATGTCCAGAATACTGCGTAATTCTGCGAGGAAAACAGGCGACTAATAGCTGGGGTCGATGCTGGAAGAACTTGTCCTCTACAATCCGTGACGTCACACACACGCGTCATCGTTTTCAACAGGATACTTCGCGCGAAATTTAAAATTGCAATTTAGTGAACTAAAAAGGCCGTTTTGTTAATATTTCATCATTGATATATAAACTATCAGACTGCGTGGTGGCTAGTAGTGGCTTTCAGTAGGACTTAACTTTGGTTGAGTCGGCGGGAGTTCGGCTTTCATCCAAGGACTAATCCAGCGTGGAGCTTTGACGAGTCCTGGGTGAACTGATCAGACGTGAATCTTTATGATTTAAAAGTTACAGCTAAAATTTTTATGGAGGCATGCTCGGACGGCGGCCGTGGGGAAGGTCTCGGCCGGCACAGCCTCGTCACAACGGGACGCCCGATAAGCCTCGCGCCATTTTTTCTCCCCACATTTTAGCAATGATAATAAAAGACAAAAAAAGCCTTCCACGGAACCGCAACCCCATGCACCGCCCGTCAATCGAGCAAGTGTTTTTGTTTCCTGTTTATATTTTGTAGCCAAATTTTATACCTCCTTGTGAGCGCCCTTAGTTTGTTCATTTTTGTATTTAGAATTCCAAATAAAACATCATGTACCTTAATTCACGCCTGGCTCGTCCTGTAATCCCGCCGCGTCGAAGGAGCACACACCATCCATGTCCTTGCTTGACACACCGGCTGTGTTTGCGTTGCTAAAGGCGGCCGCAATGCAATGCTTCTCACCTGCAGCTTTCTTCTTTGATGTCTCCATTATTCATTGAACAAATTGCAAAAGATTCAGCAACAAAGACGTCCAGAATACTGTGTAATTCTGCGAGGAAAACAGGCGACTAATAGCTGGGGTCGATGCTGGAAGAACATGTCCTCTACAATCCGTGACGTCACACACACGCGTCATCGTTTTCAACAGGATACTTCGCGCGAAATTTAAAATTGCAATTTAGTGAACTAAAAAGGCCGTTTTGTTAATATTTCATCATTGATATATAAACTATCAGACTGCGTGGTGGCTAGTAGTGGCTTTCAGTAGGACTTAACTCTGGTTGAGTCGGCGGGGGTTCGGCTTTCATCCAGCGGCGAGCTTTCCAAGGACTAATCCAGCGCGGAGCTTCGACGAGTCCTGGGTGAACTGATCAGACGTGAATCTTTAGGATTTAAAAGTTACAGCTAAAATTTTTATAGAGGCATGCTTTGGGGAACGTCTCGGCCGGCACAGCCTCGTCACAACGGGACGCCTAATAAGCCTCGCGCCATTTTTTCTCCCCACATTTTAGCAATGATAATAAAAGACAAAAAAAGCCTTCCACGGAACCGCAGCCCCATGCACCGCCCGCCATCTGGAGCCCGCTTTCATTTTATAATCCAACTGTCATTAAAAGGCTTCTTGGCAGTTTACAGCTCGTTCCCCCTGTGCAGATGTGGAAACGGTCTTCAGACGGGGTCCTCTGATCAAAGGGCTCGCTGCTGTCAGACACAAGACTTACCACCCTCAGGCTGCCTTCCAGTCCTACCCAGACTCCGTGCTTCCCAATTATTTATTTATTTACTCTGTTTACCGAGTGAACCACCGGCAGCCAAACCTGTGTCAAGTCATGACATACCAACCCCGTTTCCATATGAGTTGGGAAATTATGTTAGATGTAAATATAAACAGAATACAATGATTTGCAAATCCTTTTCAAGCCATATTCAGTTGAATATGCTACAAAGACAACATATTTGATGTTCAAACTCATAAACTTTATTTTTTTTTTGCAAATAATAATTAACTTAGAATTTCATGGCTGCAACACGTGCCAAAGTAGTTGGGAAAGGGCATGTTCACCACTGTGTTACATCACCTTTTCTTTTAACAACACTCAATAAACGTTTGGGAACTGAGGAAACTAATTGTTGAAGCTTTGAAAGTGGAATTCTTTCCCATTCTTGTTTTATGTAGAGCTTCAGTCCTTCAACAGTCGTATTTTACGCTTCGTAATGCGCCACACATTTTCCATGGGAGACAGGTCTGGACTGCAGGCGGGCCAGGAAAGTAACCGCACTTTTTTACTATGAAGCCACACTGTTGTAACATGTAGCTTGCTATTTTCTTGCTGAAATAAGCAGGGGCGTCCATGATGACATTGCTTGGACGGCAACATATGTTGCTCTAAAACCTGTATGTACCTTTCAGTTCTAACTGATAAACCTATTTTTTTATGCAAATAAAAAAGTTTTATCAGTTCTAACTGATAAACCTATTTTTTTATGCAAATAATCGGGAACAGGTGGGTGCCATGATTGGGTATAAAAACAGCTTCCCCAAAAAATGCTCAGTCTTTCACAAGAAAGGATGGGGCGAGGTACACCCCTTTGTCCACAACTGTGTGAGCAAATAGTCAAACAGTTTAAGAACAACGTTTCTCAAAGTGCAATTGCAAGAAATTTAGGGATTTCAACATCTACGCTCCATAATATCATCAAAAGGTTCAGAGAATCTGGAGAAATCACTCCACGTAAGCGGCATGGCCGGAAACCAACATTGAATGACCGTGACCTTCCATCCCTCAGATGGGACTGTATCAAAAACCGACATCAATCTCTAAAGGATATCACCACATGAGCTCAGGAACGCTTCAGAAAACCACTGTCACTAAATACAGTTTTTCGCTACATCTGTAAGTGCAAGTTAAAACTCTACTATGCAAAGCGAAAGCCATTCATCAACAACACCCAGAAACGCCGCCGGCTTCTCTGGGCCCGAGATCATCTAAGATGGACTGATGCAAAGTGGAAAAGTGTTGTGTGGTCTGACGAGTCAACATTGCAGTTTTTTGGGGAAACTATAGATGTTGTGTCCTCCACATCAAAGAGGGAAAGAACCATCCGGATTGTTCTAGGCGCAAAGATGAAAAGCCAGCATCTGTGATGGTATGGGGGTGCATTAGTGTCCAAGGCATGGGTAACTTACACATCTGTGAAAGGCACCATTAATGCTGAAAGGTACATACAGGTTTTAGAGCAACATATGTTGACGTCCAAGCAATGTTATCATGGACGCCCCTGTTTATTTCAGCAAGAAAATGCCAAGCTACGTGTAACAACAGTGTGGCTAAGTAAAAAAAAGAGTGCGGGTACTTTCCTGGCCCGCCTGCAGTCCAGACCTGTCTCCCATGGAAAATGTGTGGTGCATTATGAAGCGTAAAATACGACAGCGGAGACCCCGGACTGTTGAAGGACTGAAGCTCTACATAAAAAAAGAATGTTAAAGAATTCCACTTTCAAAGCTTCAACAATTAGTTTCCTCAGTTCCCAAACGTTTATTGAGTGTTGTTAAAAGAAAAGGTGATGTAACACAGTGGTGAACATGCCCTTTCCCAACTACTTTGGCACGTGTTGCAGCCATGAAATTCTAAGTTCATTATTATTTGCAAAAAAAAAAAAAGTTTATGAGTTTGAACATCAAATATGTTGTCTTTGTAGCATATTCAACTGAATATGGCTTGAAAAGGATTTGCAAATCATTGTATTCTGTTTATATTTACATCTAACACAATTTCCCAACTCATATGGAAACGGGGTTTGTATTTCTAGCACGGAGAGGTTGCAGGTATGAAATGCTGTGTGGTAATGAGAGCTGGGTTTGTTAACTACCAGTAAAAAGAGAAACCAGAGAAAGGGAAAAGGCCAAGCTGAGATTGACCCAATTTTTAAGTGCAAACCTATCCAGTTTCCTCTTTCACACAACCAACCGTGTGTACTACATGATCTAACTCCATCCTATCTAGCCGATTGTATTGTACCATATGTCCCGGCAAGACATCTGCCTTCAAAGGACTCCGGCTTATTAGTGACTCCTAGAGCCCAGAACAAGTCTACGGGCTATAGAGCGTTTTCTATTGGGGCTCCAGTACTCTGGAATATTCTACCAGTAACAGTTCGAGATGTTACCTCAGTAGAAGCATTTAAGTCTCATTTTGGAACTCTTTTGTATAATCTAGCCTTTAAATAGACCCCCTTTTTAGACCAGTTGATCTGCCGTTTCTTTTCTTTTCTACTATTATGTTAGATCCACTATGGACTGGACTCTCACACTATTATGTTAGATCCACTATGGACTGGACTCTCACTATTATGTTAGATCCACTATGGACTGGACTCTCACACTATTATGTTAGATCCACTATGGACTGGACTCTCACTATTATGTTAGATCCACTATGGACTGGACTCTCACTATTATGCTAGACCCACTATGGACTGGACTTTCACTATTATGCGAGATCCACTATGGACTGGACTCTCACTATTATGTTGGATCCACTAAGGACTGGACTCTCACTATTATGTTAGATCCACTATGGACTGGACTCTCACTATTATGTTAGATCCACTTTGGACTAGATTCCACAATATTATGTTAGATCCACTATGGACTGGACTCTCACTATTATGTTAGATCCACTATGGACTGGACTCTCACTATTATGCTAGACCCACTATGGACTGGACTCTCACTATTATGCGAGATCCACTATGGACTGGACTCTCACTATTATGTTGGATCCACTAAGGACTGGACTCTCACTATTATGTTAGATCCACTATGGACTGGACTCTCACTATTATGTTAGATCCACTTTGGACTAGATTCCACAATATTATGTTAGATCCACTATGGACTGGACTTCACAATATTATGTTGGATCCACTATGGCCTGGACTTCACAATATTATGTTAGATCCACTATGGACTGGACTTCACAATATTATGTTAGATCCACTATGGACTGGACTCTCACTATTATGTTAGATCCACTATGGACTGGACTTCACAATATTATGTTAGATCCACTATGGACTGGACTCTCACTATTATGTTAGATCCACTATGGACTGGACTTCACAATATTATGTTAGATCCACTATGGACTGGACCTCACAATATTATGTTAGATCCACTATGGACTGGACTCTCACACTATTATGTTAGATCCACTATGGACTGGACTCTCACACTATTATGTTAGATCCACTATGGACTGGACTTCACAATATTATGTTAGATCTACTATGGACTGGACTTCACATTATTATGTTAGATCCACTATGGACTGGACTTTCACAATATTATGTTAGATCCACTATGGACTGGACTTTCACAATATTATGTTAGATCCACTATGGACTGGACTCTCACAATATTATGTTAGATCCACTAGACGTCCATTTCATCCAATCTCCCCTATAAAGGGAGGGGGTGGGGGTGGGGGTCACACACATCTGCGGTCCTCTCCAAGGTTTCTCATAGTCAGTCACATTGAAATCCCACTGGGTTGTGAGTTTTTCCTTGCCCTTATGTGGGATCTGAACCGAGGATGACGTTGTGGCTTGTGCAGCCCTTTGAGACATTTGTGATTTAGGCCTATATAAATAAACATTGATTGATTGATTTAGCAGCAAATAAAGGTCCTTTTTTTGTGTGTTTCAAAATATTCATATAGTCACACTTGCCTGAATAATATTTTTTAAGTTGGACCTGGATAGATTAAGTCCGGTTACTAAAAACCAGGGATGGACAGAAACTGTACATTTTTACAAATATAACAAGATCCTTCACCTTAAAGGCTCTTCTAATGCTGACACTTATTTTAATAGGTCTGGACCTAGAATTGATGTCCACGGATAAAAATCCCCCCAAGATAGATGTCCTTATTATTATAGGCTCAGCACATTTTTCATAAACGTGCTGACGTCACCTACAGAAGATTGAAGGAGCATTTCATATCGCCTAACATCTTCATTCCCATTCGTGCACAGCCTTGGAAGAAATTATCAAATATGTCTGCAGGATACATTCTTGCAGCTTGTAACAACGCAACTAAAGAAGTTGTCTGCCTGCATCACAATCAGAAATATTTGAATAATCCCGAAAGGGAAATTAAGATTTTCAATCCAATCCCATTCAAGATCAGACAAACATTAGAGGGAGACAGAACAGGACAAAAAAGGTGAAAAAACAGGTAAACGCTGGGCGGGGGTGAGAAAAAAAATATAAGCATGAGACCAAAGAAAAAACCTCATACCCATAGCACACATAAGCATGTGTGTAAGAGGGAAACCTCAAAGAACACAAAGGACATTAAACACATTAAAAGAGCAGATCTGATGCAACCAGCCACTTCTACATACAGCTACAAAAGTAAAAACAAAATTAAAACTGCAAGCAGCGATGGACGGGACCGCTTTGGCTGCTGCCCCC
This sequence comes from Nerophis ophidion, assembly GCF_033978795.1. Classification (NCBI taxonomy): domain Eukaryota; kingdom Metazoa; phylum Chordata; class Actinopteri; order Syngnathiformes; family Syngnathidae; genus Nerophis; species Nerophis ophidion. The sequence goes on from NC_084617.1 coordinate 75,345,525, forward strand.
GCGACCCAAGCCCAGATAAGCAGTAGAAGATGGATGGATTATTACACAGAGAAAAAGTAGTACATGCATGTGTTATACATCAGTCTCATAGTAATAACAGTTGTAAAGTGGTTTGGACATTTTATAAAGACGTCTTGGTGCGGCCATTTTGAGACTCTAATGCATGGTGAATGTAATGCAGTTGTTGTATTGAAGTGGGAAGAGCAAACTTCCTGTTGATTTGAGTTGCGGGCGGTCAGTGTATGAAATATAGGTCTCAGTGAGACCTACATTGAGGTTTTTGTTTCATGTGTGTATGACAGTTCTACAGTTTTGTCTAAACAGAAAGCCGGCATTTTGTGACAACAGCAGCAGCAGCGCAATGGTTCTTTGCGGGCTCGTAAATATAGGTCTCAGTGAGACCTACATTGAGGTTTTTGTTTCATGTCTGTATGACAGTCCTACAGTTTTGTCTGAGCAGAAAGCCGCCATTTTGTGACAACAGCAGCAGCGCAATGGTTCTTTGCGGGCTCGTAAAATCCAAACCGGGGTAGAAATTAAAACTCTTTAACGTTTAACCAGAAGGGTTCAATCTCTCTTCTGTGCTTATTTGAAGCCGAAACAACAAACGGCCTCAGAGGAGATAATATTTGAAAAAAAGCTACATTTTTTTTGCCAACTTTTGTATTGAAAAGAAATGAATTGAAATGAATTATATTTACATAGCGCTTTTTCTCAAGTGACTCAAAGCGCTTTACATAGAGAAACCCAATATCTAAGTTACATTTAAACCAGTTGAAGTGGGAATAGCAAACTTCCTGTTGATTTTAGCCGGGATGACATATAGGTCTAACTGAGACCTACATAGTGGTTTTTGTTTCATGTTTCTACGACCTTCCTACTGGAAGTTACCGACAGTTTTGTCTGTGTTTTCTTCCTCAGAGGTGCTAGAGCGCAATTTTGAGTTTTCGGGTTTGGTTTATTGACTAGATCGCAACTTTCGCCAGTCCTGATGTGTGTGTCAAATTTGGTGAGTTTTGAAGCATGTTAAGGGGGTCAAATTACAGCTCAAAAAGTCGGCGGTATAATAATAAAGAATAATAATAATAATCAATCAATCAATCAATGTTTACTTATACAGCCCTAAATCACTAGTGTCTCAAAGGGCTGCACAAACCACTACGACATCCTCGGTAGGCCCACATAAGGGCACGGAAAACTCACACCCAGTGGGATAATAAAACCTTAGAATTTCAATAGGGTCCTCTGTCCCAACCGGACATATAATAATAGATTTATTTATAAAAACACTTTACATTGAGAAAACAACCTCAAAGTGCTACAGTGCATTTAAAAAAACAAACAAAAAAAACCCACAATGCTAGAACCACACATAGCTGCCCCCAAGAAGTAAAATAGATAGTAAAAAAAATATATAATAATAATAATAAAATAACTAGAACAGCCTAATACAGTGTCCCCCAACCTTCTTTCTACCAGGTACCGGTTTAATGTATGCATTATTTTCACAGAACGGTTTAATACGTGTAAATTAGTCTTTGACCACAATCCGGCACATTCAAATGTTATATTTCCATTGTAGTGTAGTGTAGTGAATTATATTTATATAGCGCTTTTCTCTAGTGATGTGCATTGTCCTATTACAACTACAACGGAGTGGTAATATACTTCTATTAAGCGGCTTATTGGTGTGTTTAGTGGGACTGAGAAAATGTGGTAGTTTATAAATTAATTAACGGTTCTGTGCGGCCCGGCAGCAAATGCGTCACGGACCGGTACCGGTGGTTGGAGACCACTGGTCTAATAGGTGGAATTAGCACACATATATCTAAAAAAAACAGGGGGTTTTAAAGGCCTACTGAAATGAGATGTTCTTATTTAAACGGGGATAGCAGGTCCATTCTATGTGTCATACTTCATCATTTCGCCATATTTTTGCTGAAAGGATTTAGTAGAGAACATCCACGATAAAGTTTGCAACTTTTGGTCGCTAATAAAAAAGCCTTGCCTGTACCGGAAGTAGCAGACGATGTGCGTGTGACGTCACGGGTTGTGGAGCTCCTCACATCTGAACATTGTTTACAATCATGGCCACCAGCAGCGAGAGCGATTCGGACCGAGAAAGCCACAATTTCCCCATTAATTTGAGCGAAGATGAAAGATTCGTGGATGAGGAAAGTGAGAGTGAAGGACTACAAAATAAAAAAAAAGACTAGAGGGCAGTGGGAGCGATTCAGATGTTATTGGACACATTTACTAGGATAATTCTGGAAAATCCCTTATCTGTTTATTGTGTTACTAGTGTTTTAGTGAGATTATATGGTCGTACCTGTACAACCTGAAGGTCGGCCCCGCACCTTTCTTCAGCACCAGTCGACGGGTGGTGGCGATGTCCATCTCTGCCCTTCGCAAGGAACCCTCTTCAAATAACGATCTTTCGAAATGATCGCTACATAATACACCGTACTTTGTGTGTGTGGTCCAATCCAACCGTGTTCGCTTGACCGCTCTGTTCCATAGTAAAGCTTCACCGTCATCTTTCGGGAATGTAAACAATGAAACACTGGCTGTTTTTGTGTTGCTAAAGGCGGCCGCAATACACCGCTTCCCACCTACAGCTTTCTTCTTTGACGTCTCCATTGTCCATTGAACAAATTGCAAAAGATTCAACAACACCGAGTCCAGAATACTGTGGAATTATGCGATGAAAAGAGACGACTTAATAGCTGGGAACGATGCTGGAACAAAATGTCACGTGCACGTGTCATCATACCGAGACATTTCAGCAGGATATTTCGGCGCAAAATTAAAAATTGCAATTTAGTAAACTAAAAAGGCCGTATTGGCATGTGTTGCAATGTTAATATTTCCTCATTGATATATAAACTATCAGACTGTGTGGTGGGTATTAGTGGCTTTCAGTAGGTCTTTAAGCCTTTTTTAAAAGCATCCACAGTCTGTGGGGCCCTCAGGTGGTCAGGGAGAGCGTTCCACAGACTGGGAGCGGCGGATAAGGAAGCCCTTGATAACAAGGCACAAAACCAATCCCGACTCAAAGTTTCTCTGGCGGCGGACAGGAATCAGTATCACGACGTGATTTAGGGCGCCCTTCTCCATGCCGTGCCACCCTGCACGTGGCATTCATGGGTGTGTGACGCACGTTCCCTTCCTTTGGCACGGGGCCCGGCGTAACAACCGGGGGCCATATTGGGCCTGTCAGCGCCATGTGTTTGCTCTCCTCACAGCGCAGCGGTTGATGTCACTCAAACGCCTCCTCCGCCGCGCCCCCTCGCCTCCCAGCGATGTCGGCGGGCATCCCGGGTTTAGCGGGTCTGCACTAATGAAGTCAAATGACGCCCACGCTGCCCGTGTCAGCAGCGGCGCTCTCAGGCTGTCACCTCAGACCTCGTGCGGAGGAGCCCGGACTAACGAGCATATCTACTTGGCTCGTGCAGATGTTCCCCCGCATGATACGGACTTGGACCTCCGTAGAACTTCAGCCAGATCCAAGGTGAAGTCCGGAAGCAGAACAGGTGTGGACACTGGTTACTGAAAAAAGCCTCAATAATTGGCCGATGAAAACAAAGTGACAGGCATGGTTTCCCGCTGGCCTGCGAGGTTTGAACCCTTTCCCCCCTTGACTTTTATGACACAATATTTTTTTTCCTCTAATCTTTTCGGCCGTGTACCTTTTTCCTTTTTTGGCAGGCTGTTGTGGATCAAAGATGGAGAGCAGCGGAGGAGGTTTTGGCCATAATTGAGGGCAGCTGGCCCAAAGTGTGTCACCTTACGCCGACCAGGGACTCGCAGAACCCCAAGTGTCTGGCAACCACGACCCAAGCCGCAGCCCTGCATTTTTGACCACAGAACTACAAACCACATGCATACTTTGGTACAATATGCCATTGGACACAAACATTCAACATTGAGAATGTTATGCAGCTAACCACAAATAATATTAGGCATGTTTGGAAATATTCCATCTAACGTAACTGCCAGGTCATTTTTGAGTAACAGTCTAATTAGGGCTGTCATAAAATCACACATGTTGTAAGTCAGTGGTCCCCAAACTATATATATATATATATATATATATATATATATATATATATATATATATATATATATATATATATATATATATATATATATATATATATATATATATATATATATATATATATATATATATATGTATGTATGTATGTATGTATGTATGTTTGTATGTGCGTGTGTATGTATATACGTATGTATGTATGTATGTATGTATGTATGTGTGTGTGTATGTATATATATATATGTGTGTATGTATATATATATATAAATATATATATACATATATATATATACATACATATATATGTATATATATATATATATATATATATAAATATATATATATGTATATATATATATATATATATATATACATATATATGTATGTATATATATATACATATATACGTAAATATGTATAGATATATACATATACACATCTATATATACACATACATATATATACATATGTATATATTTATATACATATGTATATATGCATATGTATATATTTATATACATATGTATATACATATGTATATATACATATGTATGTATATATACATATATATGTATATATACATATACACATCTATATATGCATACATATATATACATATGTATATATTTATATACATATATATGTATATATACATATACACATCTATATATACATACATATATATATACATATGTATATATTTATATACATATGTATGTATACATATATACATATGTATATACATACATATACATATGTATGTATATACATACACCAAGAATATACCAGCCGAGACAAGTCATAACACCAGGAATACACCAGCCCAGACAACTCATAACACCAGGACTATACCAGCCCAGACAACTCATAACACCAGGAATATACCAGCCCAGACAACTCATAACACCAGGAATATACCAGCCCAGACAAGTCATAACACTAGGAATATACCAGCCCAGACAAGTCATAACACCAGGAATATACCAGCCTAGAAAACTCATAACACCAGGAATATACCAGCCCAGACAAGTCATAACACCAGGAATATACCAGCCTAGAAAACTCATAACACCAGGAATATACCAGCCCAGACAAGTCATAACACCAGGAATATACCAGCCTAGAAAACTCATAACACCAGGAATATACCAGCCCAGACAAGTCATAACACCAGGAATATACCAGCCCAGACAAGTCATAACACCAGGAATATACCAGCCTAGAAAACTCATAACACCAGGAATATACCAGCCCAGACAAGTCATAACACTAGGAATATACCAGCCCAGACAAGTCATAACACCAGGAATATACCAGCCCAGACAAGTCATAACACCAGGAATATACCAGCCCAGACAAGTCATAACACCAGGAATATACCAGCCCAGACAAGTCATAACACCAGGAATATACCAGCCCAGACAAGTCATAACACCAGGAATATACCAGCCCAGACAAGTCATAACACCAGGAATATACCAGCCCAGACAAGTCATAACACCAGGAATATACCAGCCCAGACAACTCATAACACCAGGAATATACCAGCCCAGACAACTCATAACACCAGGAATATACCAGCCCAGACAAGTCATAACACCAGGAATATACCAGCCCAGACAAGTCATAACACCAGGAATATACCAGCCCAGACAAGTCATAACACCAGGAATATACCAGCCCAGACAAGTCATAACACCAGGAATATACCAGCCCAGACAAGTCATAACACCAGGAATATACCAGCCCAGACAAGTCATAACCCACACATAGAAACATTGGCAGCCAGAAGAAATGTGTAAGTCATTAGGGGCCGACTATGTTTATTGAATAAAAAGCCACTTAAGTGTGATGTTTATGCACGGTCAGAAACACTTAAATCTTACATCCAAGCACACAAAACCATTTGTGTCTTTTTTCTGCTGGCCACACAACATCTGCACTCAATATGAAGTCCTTTTTGCTCCTATTACTCATCTGGAAAAATGTCTGTTGGACTCTTAGGCAAACACTCGGAAAAAAGGAGAACACGCTGCCATGTTGCTGTGGACACACACACACACACACACACACACACACACACACACACACACACACACACACACACGGGCTTGGATGGTTGAATTAAGTGCACTCACGCACACACACACGCACACGCACACGCACACACGCACACGCACACACACACGCACACACACACACACACACACACGCAGACACACAAAACACAGGCTTGAATTGTTAAGTGCACTCGCACACACACACACACACACACACGCTCACAAACACACACACGCTAACAATTACACACACACTCACACGCATGTATACACACGTATATACACACACTGACATGCACGCACACACGCACAACAGGCTTGGGTTGTTAAATTTAGTGCACTTGCACACACACGCACACACACTCATACACACACGCTCACAAGCATGTATACACACACTGACATACATACACACACACGCGTGTACACAGACACGTATATATACACACACACACACACACACATGCTCACACACATGTATACACACACGGATATACACACAGACATGAACGCACACACACACACACACATGCTCACACACATGTATACACACATATATATATACACACAGAAATGCACGCACACACACACACACACAAAACACGGGCTTGGAGTGTTAAGTGCACTTGCACACACACACACACACACATGCTCACACGCATGTATACACACACGTATACACACACACTCACACATGCTCACACACATGTATACACACATGAATATATACACACAGACATGCACGCACGCACACACACACAAAACACAGGCTCAGACGCATGTATACACACACGTATACACACACACTCACACACACACAACACAAGCTTGGAGCGTTAAGTGCACTCGCACACACACACACACACACACACATGCTGACACACATGTATGCACACACGTATAAATACACACAACATGGGCTTGGAGTGTTAATTGCACTCGTACACACACACTCACATACATACACACACACACACCCACACACATGCTGACACACATGTATACACACACGTATAAATACACACAACATGGGCTTGGAGTGTTAAGTGCACTCGTACACACACACTCACATACATACACACACACACACACACATGCTCACACGCATGTATACACACACACATACACACACATGCTCACACTCACGCACACACACACACACATATATACACACGCACACACACATGCTCACATGCATGCACACACACACACACACACACAACACGGGCTTGGAGTGTTAAGTGCACTCGCACTTGCACACACACACACATGCTCACACACATGTATACACACACGGATATACACACAGACATGCACGCACACACACACACACACACACATGCTCACACACATGTATACACATATGTATATACACACAGAAATGCACACACACAAAACACGGGCTTGGAGTGTTAAGTGCACTTGCACACACACACACACACACACATGCTCAGACGCATGTATACACACACGTGTACACACACACTCACACACACACAACACGAGCTTGGAGCGTTAAGTGCACTCACACACACACACACACACACACACACACACACATGCTGACACACATGTATACACACACGTACACACACACAGAACATTGGCTTGGAGTGTTAAGTGCACTCGCACACACACACACACACACACACACACACACACACACACACACACACACACACACACACGCATACACACACACACACATGCTCAGACGCATGTATACACACACGTGTACACACACACTCACACACACACAACACGAGCTTGGAGTGTTAAGCGCACTCGCACACACACACACACACACACACACACACACACACACACACGCATACACACACACACACATGCTCACACGCATGTATACAGACACACACATACACACACACATGCTCACACGCACGCACACACACACACACACACATATATACACACGCACACACACATGCTCACATGCATGCACATACACACACACACAACACGGGCTTGGAGTGTTAAGTGCACTCGCACTCGCACACACACACACACATGCTCACACACATGTATACACATATGTATATACACACAGAAATGCACACACAAAACACGGGCTTGGAGTGTTAAGTGCACTTGCACACACACACACACACACACATGCTCAGACGCATGTATACACACACGTGTACACACACACTCACACACACACAACACGAGCTTGGAGCGTTAAGTGCACTCACACACACACACACACACACACACACACACATGCTGACACACATGTATACACACACGTACACACACACAGAACATTGGCTTGGAGTGTTAAGCGCACTCGCACACACACACACACACACACACACACACACACACACGCATACACACACACACACATGCTCACACGCATGTATACAGACACACACATACACACACACATGCTCACACGCACGCACACACACACACACACACATATACACACGCACACACACATGCTCACATGCATGCACACACACACACACACACACACACACAACACGGGCTTGGAGTGTTAAGTGCACTCGCACTCGCACACACACACACACACACATGCTCACACGCATGTATACACTAACGTATACACACACACTCACACACACACAACACGAGCTAGAAGCGTTAAGTGCACTTGCACACACACACACACACACGAACACATGCTGACACACATGTATACACACACGTATACACGCACACAACACAGGCTTGGAGTGTTAAGTGCACTCGCACACACACACACACACACACACACACACACACACACACACACACATGCTGACACACATGTATACACACACGTATACACGCACACAACACGGGCTTGGAGTGTTAAGTGCACTCGCACACACACACACACACACACACACACACACACACACACACACACACACACACACACACACACACACACACACACACACACACACAGAAACAGTCCTAGTAAACACAAAAGCCAAGAAGTCTCATGAGATGTGCTGCAGTCTTTGAAAATGTGCTGATGTTGAGTCCAATGAAAGTTGGACCGTCACACTTTTGCTTATTGCAGCATATTTACAAACTGTAGAATTGTTGACACCACCACTGTACACATACATACATGACACATGTTGACACCACCACTGTACACATACATACATGACAATTGTTGACACCACCACTGTACACATACATACATGACACATGTTGACACCACCACTGTACACATACATACATGACAATTGTTGACACCACCACTGTACACATACATACATGACAATTGTTGACACCACCACTGTACACATACATACATGACAATTGTTGACACCACCACTGTACACATACATACATGACACATGTTGACACCACCACTGTACACATACATACATGACACATGTTGACACCACCACTGTACACATACATACATGACAATTGTTGACACCACCACTGTACACATACATACATGACACATGTTGACACCACCACTGTACACATACATACATGACAATTGTTGACACCACCACTGTACACATACATACATGACAATTGTTGACACCACCACTGTACACATACATACATGACAATTGTTGACACCACCACTGTACACATACATACATGACACATGTTGACACCACCACTGTACACATACATACATGACACATGTTGACACCACCACTGTACACATACATACATGACACATGTTGACACCACCACTGTACACATACATACATGACACATGTTGACACCACCACTGTACACATACATACATGACAATTGTTGACACCACCACTGTACACATACATACATGACAATTGTTGACACCACCACTGTACACATACATACATGACAATTGTTGACACCACCACTGTACACATACATACATGACAATTGTTGACACCACCACTGTACACATACATACATGACACATGTTGACACCACCACTGTACACATACATACATGACACATGTTGACACCACCACTGTACACATACATACATGACACATGTTGACACCACCACTGTACACATACATACATGACACATGTTGACACCACCACTGTACACATACATACATGACACATGTTGACACCACCACTGTACACATACATACATGACACATGTTGACACCACCACTGTACACATACATACATGACACATGTTGACACCACCACTGTACACATACATACATGACACATGTTGACACCACCACTGTACACATACATACATGACACATGTTGACACCACCACTGTACACATACATACATGACACATGTTGACACCACCACTGTACACATACATACATGACACATGTTGACACCACCACTGTACACATACATACATGACACATGTTGACACCACCACTGTACACATACATACATGACACATGTTGACACCACCACTGTACACATACATACATGACACATGTTGACACCACCACTGTACACATACATACATGACACATGTTGACACCACCACTGTACACATACATACATGACAATTGTTGACACCACCACTGTACACATACATACATGACACATGTTGACACCACCACTGTACACATACATACATGACACATGTTGACACCACCACTGTACACATACATACATGACACATGTTGACACCACCACTGTACACATACATACATGACACATGTTGACACCACCACTGTACACATACATACATGACATATGACAATAATGACACCGCCTGTGATATTATTGATGTCTTGTCATCATGTTTTGTTTAGTTTTGTTCTTAAGACTCCATTGTTTCCTGTTTTTGCACTTCCTTGTTTATTTTGTTTCCATGACTACCCATTAGTTTTCACCTGTCCTCATGTCACGCACCTGTCTCACATTTTGCACTCGCACACCTGTCACTAATCATGTCTATTATATGAAGCGAAAGTTGCCAGGAAGTCAGCCTGGCGACCATACCTCCACTCTGCTTCACGGTCTCATGCTTAGTTCACGCTGCTTGTTTCATAGTTCCATGCCAAGTAGGTTTTTGTTTATTGTTTATAGTTTCTGCCTTTGTGCAAGTTTTGTTTCATTAGTCAAGTTTGTTCTCCGCCATTGTGCGCGCCTTTTGTTTGCTTCTTTTTTTGTAGTTATAGTGTTAAAATAAAAGATATCATTACCTTGACACCTTGCCCGCTCCAACTTTCCTTTGCCTTCCGGAAAAAAACCCCCCAAAGTCCACGTTCTGACATAAAGGCGCACACAATGGCGGAGAACAAACTTGACTAATGAAACAAAACTTTCACAAAGGCAGAAACTATGAACAATAAACAAAAGCTTACTTGGCATGAAACTATGAAACAAACCACAAAGTGGGGTTTGTTTTTCCGGAAGGGAAAGGAAAGTTGGAGCGGGCAAGGCGCGAAGGTAATGACATATTTTATTTTAACACTATAACTACAAAAAAAGAAGCAAACAAAAGGCGCGCACAATGGCGGAGAACAAACTTGACTAATGAAACAAAACTTGCACATAGGCAGAAACTATGAACAATAAACAAAAACTTACTTGGCATGGAACCATTAAACAAACCCCAAAGTCCACGTTCTGACAGAACGTGGACTTTCAGGTTTGTTTTTCCAGAAGGGAAAGGAAAGTTGGAGCGGGCAAGACGCGAAGGTAATGACATATTTTATTTTAACACTATAGGTACAAAAAAAGAAGCAAACGAAAGGCGCGCACAATGGCGGAGAACAAACTTGACTAATGAAACAAAACTTGCACAAAGGCAGAAACTATGAACAATAAACAAAAACTTACTTGGCATGGAACAAAGTCCACGTTCTGACAGAACATGGACTTTGGGGTTTGTTCTTCCGTAAGGCAAAGGAAAGTTGGTGTGGGCAAGACGTGAAGTTAAAGACATATTTTATTTTAACACTGTAACTATAAAAAAAGAAGCAAAAAAAGGCGCGCACAATGGCGGAGAACAAACTTAACTAATGAAACAAAACTTGCACAAAGGCAGAAACTATGAACAATAAACAAAAACTTACTTGCCATGGAACTATGAAACAAACCCCAAAGTCCACGTTGTGACAGAACGTGAACTTTGGGGTTTGTTTTTCCCTAAGGCACAGGAAAGTTAGAGCGGGCAAGGCTTGAAGTTAAAGACATTTTATTTTAACACTAAAACTACAAAAAATTAAGCAAAAAAAGGCGCGCACAATGGCGGAGAACAAACTTGACTAATGAAACAAAACTTGCATATAGGCAGAAACTATGAACAATAAACAAAAACTTACTTGGCATGGAACTATGAAACAAACTTACTTGGCATGGAACTATGAAACAAACCCCAAAGTCCACGTTCTGACAGAACGTGGACTTTCGGGTTTGTTTTACCAGAAGGGAAAGGAAAGTTAGAGCGGGCAAGGCGTGAAGGTAAAGACCTATTTTATTTTAACACTATAAGTACAAAAAAGAAGCAAACAAAAGCCGCGCACAATAGCGAGAAAAAAACTTGACTAATGAAACAAAACTTCCACAAAGGCAGAAACTATGAACAATAAACAAAAACTTACTTGGCATGAAACTATGAAACAAACCCCAAAGTCCACGTTCTGACAGAACGTGGACTTTGGAGTTTGTTCTTCTGTAAGGCAAAGGAAAGCTGGACCGGGCAAGGCGTGAAGTTAAAGACATGTTTTATTTTAACACTATAACTACAAAAAAATGAAGCAAAAAAAGGCGCGCACAATGACGGAGAACAAACTTGACTAATAAAACAAAACTTGCACATAGGCAGAAACTATGAACAATAAACAAAAGCTTACTTGGCATGAAACTATGAAACAAACCCCAAAGTCCACGTTCTGACAGAACATGAAATTTGGGGTTTGTTTTTCCGGAAGGCAAAGGAAAGTTGGAGCGGGCAAGGCGTGAAGGTAAAGAATTGTTTTATTTTAACACTATTACTACAAAAAAGAAGCAAACAAAAGGCGATCACAATAGCGGAGAAAAAACTTGACTAATGAAACAAAACTTGCATAAAGGCAGAAACTATGAACAATAAACAAAAACTTACTTGGCATGGAACTATGAAACAAACCCCAAAGTCCACGTTCTGACAGAACGTGGACTTTGGGGTTTTTTTTTCCGGAAGGCAAAGGAAAGCTGGAGCGGGCAAGGCGCGAAGGTAATGACATATTTTATTTTAACACTATAACTACAAAAAAAGAAGCAAACAAAAGGCGCGCACAATGGCGGAGAACAAACTTGACTAATGAAACAAAACTTGCACATAGGTAGAAACTATGAACAATAAACAAAAACTTACTTGGCATGGAACTATGAAACACACTCCAAAGTCCACGTTCTGACAGAACGTGGACTTTGGGTTTTTTTTTTCCGGAAGTGAAAGGAAAGTTGGAGCGGGCAAGGCACGAAGGTAATGACATATTTATTTTAACACTATAACTACAAAAAAAGAAGCAAACAAAAGGCGCGCACAATGGCGGAGAACAAACTTGACTAATGAAACAAAACTTGCACATAGGTGGGAAACTATGAACAAGGGACGGCGTGGCGCAGTGGGGAGAGTGGCCGTGCGCAACCCGAGCGTCCCTGGTTCAAATCCCACTTAGTACCAACCTCGTCACGTCCGTTGTGTCCTGAGCAAGACACTTCACCCTTGCTCCTGATGGGTGCTGGTAAGCGCCTTGCATGGCAGCTCCCTCCATCAGTGTGTGAATGTGGAAGTAGTGTCAAAGCGCTTTGAGTACCTTGAAGGTAGAAAAGCGCTATACAAGTAAAACCCATTTATTTATTTATTTTATTTTAACAATAAACAAAAACTTACTTGGCATGGAACAAAGTCCACGTTCTGTCAGAACGTGGACTTTGGGGTTTGTTTTTCCGTAAGGCAAAGGAAAGTTGGAGCGGGCAAGGCGTCGAGTTAAAGACATTTTATTTTAACACTATAACTACAAAAAAAGAAGCAAACAAAAGGCGCGCACAATGGCGGAGAACAAACTTGACTAATAAAACAAAAATTGCACAAAGGCAGAAACTATGAACAATAAACAAAAACTTACTTGGCATGGAACAAAGTCCACGTTCTTACAGAACGTGGACTTTGGGGTTTGTTCTTCCGTAAGGCAAAGGAAAGTTGGTGCGGGCAAGGCGTGAAGTTAAAGACATATTTTATTTTAACACTGTAACTATAAAAAAAGAAGCAAAAAAAGGCGCGCACAATGGCGGAGAACAAACTTGACTAATGAAACAAAACCTGCACAAAGGCAGAAACTATGAACAATAAACAAAAACTTACTTGGCATGGAACAAAGTCCACGTTCTGACAGAACGTGGACTTTGGGGTTTTTTCTTCCATAAGGCAAAGGAAAGTTGGTGCGGGCAAGATGTGAAGTTAAAGACATATTTTATTTTAACACTGTAACTATAAAAAAAGAAGCAAAAAAAGGCGCGCACAATGGCGGAGAACAAACTTGACTAATGAAACAAAACTTGCACAAAGGCAGAAACTATGAACAATAAACAAAAACTTACTTGGCATGGAACTATGAAACAAGCAGCGTGAACTAAGCATGAAACCGTGATCATGGCATGAAGCTGAGTGGAGGTAAAGTCTCCAGGCTGACTTCCTGGCAACTTTCGCTTTAAATAATTGACATGATTAGTGACAGGTGTGCGAGTGCAAAACGTGAGACAGGTGCGTGACATGAGGACAGGTGAACACTAATGGGTAGTCATGGAAACAAAACAAACAAGGAAGTGCAAAAACAGGAAATAATGGAGTCTTAAGCAAAACAGAAAAAATAATCAAAACATGATCACAAGACATGACATCTTGGTTGTATCACCAAATCACTGGGCTGATAAACGCTCGAGTCCAAAATTGTGGAATCGAGCGTTTGCAGAAAAGTAGTTCTTGGGCTGCGAGCTGTGAAAACAGTATTTGTTAGAGGAAATAAAGAAAAAATTAAAGCTGCAAGCAGCGTTGGTCGGGTCCGCCTTTGGCTGCTGCCGCCGTGTCCCGAGTCCCGATCTTAGTCAGACCTACATAGAAGTTTTTGTTTCATTCCTAACAGAATTTACAAGCAGTTTTGTCAGTTTTTTTTCTTAGGGGGCGCTAGAACCCAATTTTCATTGTTGGGGTTTGTTTTTTTATTGGATGGCGATTTTCACCAGTCCTGATATGTGTGTAAAATTTGGTGAGTTTTGAAGCATGTTAAGGGGGTCAAATTACAGATTGGCGTTTCTGGATGTTGTTGATAGATGGCTTTCGCTTGGCATGGTATAGCTTTAACTTGCCCTTTGAAGCATTTTAAGGGGGTCAAATATCAGTTCAAAGAGGCAAAAAATGGCAAACATTTTGTTTTGAAGGGGTTTTTGCCAACTTCCTGTTGATTTTAGGTACAGAAAGAAGTGTTTTTGTTTAATCTCTCTACAAATAAATAAAAATCACTAAGACAAAGTGGAATACTGCAGAGGAGGAGGTATTTGAGGCAACAATAACAATGATCACAGGCTAAGTTGTGACAAGTGTTTGTCGAGTGCCAGCAGACATGATTGCTGTGTTTCTGATACGCCTTCAACAGAACAAAGGGCGGCTATCTAATCTGCCGCAGAACAACAAAACAAAACAAAACAACAACTGGCCCGCCGTAAGAAGGAGGACGGCGCCTCAGTGAAAATGGTGTTTCTTCCTTTGCGGCCCTTCTTGTTTCTTCCACAATGCCAACAACATACAGTCGCCTTCAATAGTGTACAAACACTTGTGAAGAACATCATGTCTGTCTTCACTTTACAATTATTTCTACAACTCTTATTTTGTTTTTGGTGACAGAGTGATTGGAGCACATACAAAAAACATTCATGAAGTTTGTGTCGGAGTTAGTTGGTGATGAACCCCAAGATGCAGAGGAGGCAGGCATTGAATGAGAAAACATGATTTAATTTAACACTAAGCAAGAACAAACAAAAGGGGTACGACAAAAAGCGCGCACAAGGCGGATAACAAACTAAAAGAGCTAGCATGAGAGCCACAAAACAAAAGGAGCTTAGCATTTGCCTCTTTGAGCTGAAATTTGACCCTCTTAAAATGCTTCAAAACTCACCAAACTTGGCACACACATCAGGACTGGCAGAAATTGCGATCTAATGAAAAAATACCTAAAAAAAACTCAAAATTGCGCTCTTGCGCAATTTTTGATCAAAACACAGCAAAAACTGCTTTTAGGAAGAAAACACGGACAAAACTGCTTGTAACTTCCGGTGGGAATGCCAGAAAGACATGAAACGAAAACTTCTATGTAGGTCTCACTTAGACCTACATTTAGATGATTGACATCCTTCGACAAAAAATCAACAGGAAGTTAAAAATTACCCCTTCAAAATAAAAGTCACCTTTTTCAAACGTAAACTCCTCCGAGTGCGTTTGTCGTTTCGGCTTCAAACTCGCATAGGAGAGAGATTGAACCCTTTTGATTAAAACTATCCAACAAAAGTTTTGATTACTGCTCCGGTTTTGATTTTACGCGCCTTCAAAGAACCCCTGCGCAAATTTTCCTAAAAAATGTCATTTTTGCCTCTCTGAGCTGTAATTTGGCCCCCTTAAAATGCTTCAAAGTGCAAGTTAAAGCTCTACTATGCAAAGCGAAAGCCATTTATCAACAACATCCAGAAACGCCGATCTGTAATTTGACCCCCTTAACATGCTTCAAAACTCACCAAACTTGGCACACACATCAAGACTGGCAGAAATTGCGATCTAATGAAAAAATACCTAAAAAAAACTCAAAATTGCGCTCTTGCGCAATTTTTGATCAAAACACAGCAAAAACTGCTTCTAGGAAGAAAACACGGACAAAACTGCTTGTAACTTCCGGTGGGAATGCCGGAAAGACATGAAACAAAAACGTCTATGTAGGTCTTGCTTAGACCTACATTTTAATAATTGACATCCTTCAGCAAAAATCAACAGGAAGTTAAAAATGACCCCTTCAAAATAAAAGTTTTGTAAACACCCGTCACCTTTTTTCAAAAGTTATCTCCTCTGAGCGAGTTTGTCGTTTCGGCTTCAAACTCGCACAGGAGAGAGACTGAACCCTTTTGATTAAAACTATCCAACAACGTTTTGATTACTGCTCCGGTTTTGATTTTACGCGCCTTCAAAGAACCTCTGCGCAAAGTTTCCTAAAAAATGTCATTTTTGCCTCTTTGAGCTGTAATTTGACCCCCTTAAAATGCTTCAAAGTGCAAGTTAAAGCCATTTATCAACAACATCCAGAAACGCCGATCTGTAATTTGACCCCCTTAACATGCTTCAAAACTCACCAAATTTTACACACACATGAGGACTGGCGAAAATTGCCATCTAATAAAAAACCAAACCCCAAAAGTCAAAATTGCGCTCTACCGCCCCCTAGGAAAAAACCCAGACAAAACTGCTTGTAACTTCTGTTAGGAATGTCGTAGAGACATGAAACAAAGACCTCTATGTAGGTCTGACTTAGACCAGGACTTGGCAGCAGCCAAAGGCGGACCCGACCAACGCTGCTTGCAGCTTTAATTCTTTATTATTATTCTTTATTATTCCGCACCTATGCGCTGTAATTTGACCCCCTTAACATGCTTCAAAACTCACCAAATTTGACACAAACGTCGGTGTGGCAAACCTTCCCAACTTATTAGGCAGCCAAACCAGAAAAATCTAAATTGCGCGCTAGCGCCCCCTAGGAAAGAAAGAAAAACGGACTGCTTATAACTTCCGTTAGGAAAGTCGTACAGACATGAAACAAAAACTGTCACGTAGGTCTAACTTAGACCTACATTTCACACTTCTACCTTCTAGGGCAAAAATCAACAGGAAGTTGGAAAAAAACCCTTCAAAATAAAATTTTCGCAAAAAATTCAATTTCTGCCTCTTTGAGCTGAAATTTGACCCCTTAAAATGCTTCAAAACTCACCAAACTTGGCACACACATCAGGACCCGACCAACGCTGCTTGCAGCATTAATTATTATTATTATTATTATTATTGTAACCGGCACATTGCATGAAGCGGAACAAATCTACCGTCGACCACCAAACTCTCCTTTTTTCACCTTTCGCCACATGAGCCTCGCGCCTCTCAGTAAAAAAAAAATACCTCATCTTCCACATAACAATAGAATTATTCTTAAACCAATACAAAGGCAAGACGGCGTCGGAGGGAAAAAAAAAAGGCGAGCAAGCAGAATGCCCGAATCAAGAGGAGACAAAAATGACATGGCCATATTAGGGCCGGTGTTGCCGGTGTCAGTTCTCATTTCTCAGCGCCTGCGGGGAGCGAAATGCAACCGGGCAGCTCGGCTCTCGTCTCGTTCCTCCGCCATTTTGAATCAGCACCGGGCAAATCCCAAGCTGCGGGGAGAGGAATATTACTGGCAAATTGGTTTTAGATTAAAGGAGGTGGCGAGGCGTTCTGCTTTCTCAGCTCTTTCCCAGGTGCACTTAATCTAATTTCATTAAAGAGATGAGGACGGATGATCACTTGTGTCGAAACATTAAGCCGGCGCATTTTCCCAGCCGTATAAAAAGTGTCAGTGGTTGACAACGTGCTGGTGGTTGCACTGTTTGGCAGACACTAGCAAAACAATGGAGCGTGCGGGATGAATACATGTATCACTTCTACGAGGTGGCCACGGCCTCAAAGGGCTAGAAACAATAACAATAGACACACAAGGATACTAAAAGTGCTAAATAACGTGTGCAAATTATAAAATTGTGCACACTGTTAAAGGCCTACTGAAAGCCACGACTAGCGACCACGCAGTCTGATAGTTTATATATCAATGATGAAATATTAACATTGCAACACATGCCAATACGGCCTTTTTAGTTTACTTAATTGCTATTTTAAATTTTGCCCTGAAGTATCCTGCTGAAACGTCTCGGTATGATGACATCACGCATTGTAGAGGACATTTTGTTCCAGCCATAAGTTGTCTGTTTTCATCGCATAATTCCACAGTATTCTGGACATCTGTGTTGCTGAATCTTTTGCAATTTGTTTAATGAATAATGGAGACGTCAAAGAAGAAAGCTGTAGGTGGTAAGCGGGGTATTGGGGACGCCTTTAGCAACACAAACACAGCCAGTGTTTCACTGTTTACATTCCCGAAAGATCAATCAATCAATCAATGTTTACTTATATAGCCCTAAATCACTAGTGTCTCAAAGGGCTGCACAAACCACTACGACATCCTCGGTAGGCCCACATAAGGGCAAGGAAAACTCACACCCAGTGGGACGTCGGTGACAATGATGACTATGAGAACCTTGGAGAGGAGGAAAGCAATGGATGTCGAGCGGGTCTAACATGATACTGTGAAAGTTCAATCCATAATGGATCCAACACAGTCGCGAGAGTCCAGTCCAAAGCGGAAAGATGACGGTGAAGCTTTACTATGGAACAGAGCGGTCAAGCGAACACGGTTGGATTGGACCACACACACAAAGTACAGTGTATTATGCAGCGATCATTTCGAAAAATTCTGTTTTGAAGAGGGTCTTTTGCGAAGGGCAGAGATGGGCATCGCCACCACCCGTCGACTGGTGCTGAAGAAAGGTGCGTGGCCGACCTTCAGGTTGTACAGGTACGACCATATAATCTCACTAAAACACTAGTAACACAATAAGCAGATAAGGGATTTTCCAGAATTATCCTAGTAAATGTGTCTAATAACATCTGAATCGCTCCCACTGTATAGTCTTTTTTTTTTCTAGTCCTTCACTCTCACTTTCCTCATCCATAAATCTTTCAACCTCGCTCAAATTAATGGGGAAATCGTCACTTTCTCGGTCCGAATCGCTCTCGCTGCTGGTGGCCATGATTGTAAACAATGTTCAGATGTGAGGAGCTCCACAACCCGTGACGTCACGCGCACATCGTCTGCTACTTCCGGTACAGGCAAGGCTTTTTTATTAGCGAGCAAAAGTTGCGGACTTTATCGTCGATGTTCTCTACTAAATCCTTTCAGCAAAAATATGGCGAAATGATGAAGTATGACACATAGAATGGAGCTGCTATCCCCGTTTAAATAAGAACATCTCATTTCAGTAGGCCTTTAATGGCCGTGCTCATGTGATCTATTAAGACTGTGCACAACTGATAACAAGTGCAAAAATGGTGCATTTTCAAAAATTTTTTTTTAGTTTATAATTGGGGCAGCACGGTGGAATAAGGGTTAGTGCATGTGCCTCACAATACGAAGGTCCTGAGTAGTCTTGAGTTCAATCTCGGGCTCGGGATCTTTCTGTGTGGAGTTTGCATGTTCTCCCCGTGACTGCGTGGGTTCCCTCCGGGTACTCCGGCTTCCTCCCACCTTCAAAGACATGCACCTGGGGATAGGCCCCTCCCACCTCCAAAGATATGCACGTACGCTACGCATTATCCGGCATTTTGTTTCGCAATATTATGCAAAATCAACTTTTCTTACCTTCTGGTACCTGCTGATCTGTATTTGGGATCTGCATAAATCCTGAAAAATTGCGCTCTTCCGCCTTTGTAGTCCGTGGAGACCCCAAAGTCAATAAGCTCTTGTCACACCTATGGATCATGTTTGGTTTTGTCATGTTATGTTTTTGATTTTGGACAATCAGTCACGTTTTGCACTTCCTGGTTTTGTTTGTTTCCATGCCAACCTCATTAGTTTTCACCTGTCACGTCCCTGTTCTCAGCCTCACCTGTTTTCACTAATCATCACAGCTATTTAAGTCACTCTTTTTCTGTTCATCATTCTGGGATCTTCACACTCGCACGCACCCTACCCATGCTGTTCAAACCTTCACGTCCTAGTCCACAGTCTATGTATTTATGCCACAGTGCACTCTTTTGTCTCATGTCTTTAGTCTTGCCGTCGTGCTGTTTAAGTTTACAGTTAAATTGTCTTTCATGCCAACGAGCAGGTGTTTTTGTTTCACGTCTGTACTGTTTAGCCAAGTTTCTTCCTCTTTCTGAGCGCCCTTAGTTTGATTATTTTTGATTACAGTGTTTAAATAAAGACATGTACCTGAATTCACGCCCGGCTCGTCCTGTAATCGCACCGCGTCGAAGGAGCACACACAATCCATGTCCTAGCCTGACACTTCTTCTTTTTCTCTATCTTCTTGTCATGTGACATTCATCCTCCACTGTTGCTATTTCTATTATAAAGTAGTGTAAAGTTCTTACTTATATCTGTCAGTAAACTCACCATGAAAGCACTAAAACATACCGGTGTGATGAGTTTACATTATTCACCCAAGGAACTTTAGTGACCAAAAATAGACCATTCATCGGCAGTGCGCCTTATAATCCGGTGGGCCCTATGGTCCGGAAAATATGGTACACCCAATTAAAAAAATGCAACATCATGAGATCAGGCTCTTTTTCGAGACTGAATATGGTTTATTATGTGACGGCTCAAATGTTTTTTAATGTGAACGATCGAACCCGGATGTCTTCCGACATGAAGGTGTGTGACGTGGCTGCAGTCCCAGCTCAGGTGAAGGTGTTAACCACACACTATTTGCACAGAAGACGGCATCGAGTGAAAAATGGTGGAGTCGGTGAGGACGTTAAAGTGGGCGCTAATGGAGACAGGATGACACTTCAGGAGAGCGGATGAACAAATTGAGAAGGGATGACTCGCACTCTGTTCCAGTTTCTGGCTCTTCGCCGACGGAAAATGACTATCTTGGCTTGGAGTATCTCAGCCGTGGCAAAAGTCGATTAGATCGGCTGGTTCAGTGGTTGCGGGGGAACGAGGTGGGATTTTATAGCATTTAATTGCATTATGAGTAATGCACTATTAGTATTAATTATGTTTTTCTAAGTTGACGTGGTAATGCCAAAAATAAAAACAAAAAAGGAAACAGGTTTAAGGAGAGTAAAACAAAGAAAACAACATTATCTACATGCCCCTAAAGCTGACCAACACGCCGGATTGTAGTCAGCTGGAGGCGTGTCTTAATGAAATTAAACAATGGATGTCCGCTAACTTTTTGCAACTCAACGCCAAAAAAACGGAAATGCTGATTATCGGTCCTGCTAGACACCGAACTCTATTTAATAATACAACTCTAACATTTGACAACCAAACAATTAAACAAGGCGACACGGTAAAGAATCTGGGTATTATCTTCGACCCAACTCTCTCCTTTGAGGCACACATTAAAAGCGTTACTAAAACGGCCTTCTTTCATCTCCGTAATATCGCAAAAATTCGCTCCATTCTGTCCACTAAAGACGCTGAGATCATTATCCATGCGTTTGTTACGTCTCGCCTCGACTACTGTAACGTATTATTTTCGGGTCTCCCCATGTCTAGCATTAAAAGATTACAGTTGGTACAAAATGCGGCTGCTAGACTTTTGACAAGAACAAGAAAGTTTGATCATATTACGCCTGTACTGTATATACCTTTATATACATATATACATACATATATACCTATACTGTATATACCTTTATATACATATATACATACATATATACCTATACTGTATATACCTTTATATACATATATACATACATATATACCTATACTGGCTCACCTGCACTGGCTTCCTGTGCACTTAAGATGTGACTTTAAGGTTTTACTACTTACGTATAAAATACTACACGGTCTAGCTCCATCTTATCTTGCCGATTGTATTGTACCATATGTCCCGGCAAGAAATCTGCGTTCAAAGGACTCCGGCTTATTAGTGATTCCCAAAGCCCAAAAAAAGTCTGCGGGCATTTTCCGTTCGGGCTCCAGTACTCTGGAATGCCCTCCCGGTAACAGTTCGAGATGCCACCTCAGTAGAAGCATTTAAGTCTCACCTTAAAACTCATTTGTATACTCTAGCCTTTAAATAGACTCCCTTTTTAGACCAGTTGATCTGCCGTTTCTTTTCTTTTTCTTCTATGTCCCACTCTCCCTTGTGGAGGGGGTCCGGTCCGATCCGGTGGCCATGTACTGCTTGCCTGTGTATCGGCTGGGGACATCTCTGCGCTGCTGGTCCGCCTACGTTTGGGATGGTTTCCTGCTGGCTCCGCTGTGAACGGGACTCTCGCTGCTGTGTCTTGGATCCTCTTTGGACTGGACTCTCGCGACTGTGTTGGATCCATTGTGGATTGAACTTTCACAGTATCATGTTAGATCCGCTCGACATCCATTGCTTTCCTCCTCTCTAAGGTTCTCATAGTCATTATTGTCACCAATGTCCCACTGGGTGTGAGTTTTCCTTGCCCTTATGTGGGCCTACCGAGGATGTCGTGGTGGTTTGTGCAGCCCTTTGAGACACTAGTGATTTAGGGCTATATAAGTAAACATTGATTGATTGATTGATTGATTTTTATGTCAGTTTTGAGTACAGAGTATAAAGGCTTCTAATTTAGCTGCTGACGTATGCTAAAACATTTTGAGTTGTATTATTGTGTACAACTATTATTAATCTACTAGACAAATGAATGTTAGTATTTGAGTACTTTCTGTTGTAACGCCGATGTGTGAATTATATTTATATAGCGCTTTTTCTCTAGTGACTCAAAGCGCTTTACATAGCGAAAGCCAATATCTAAGTTACATTTAAACCAGTGTGGGTGGCACCGGGAGCAGGTGGGTAAAGTGTCTTGCCCAAGGACACAACGGCAGTGACTAGGATGGCACAAGCGGGAATCGAACCTGCAACCCTCAAGTTGCTGGCACGGCCACTATACCAACCGCTAAACTTATTTGTCTGCTAAACTTATTTGTCTGCTGTTTAGATACTTTACATTAGTTTTGGCCGATACTACCAATGTGAGTACCGATCCAATATCAAGAAGTTACAGGGGGAGGATTATACTTAAAATGTTCGGGATTCCTAAATGAAAACATCTAACAAAAACACAAAATAGCTGCGTAACAATATTAATTAATATTGAATGTTGCAATTGTTTCCCTTTGCCTACGTACTGTACACAATATATAGTAAAGTCACAGGTGTAAAACCATCTTAACTAAACAAAAGCAAAACCTAATAATAGGTATTATTAGCCGTGTTTGTAAACAATAACAGAAACGACAACACAATTTTGTGAGAACAAAAAATATCAATCTAATTTCCGTATATTCCGGACTATAAGGTGCAATTGATTTTTTTTTTCCCCTCAAAACTTGTCCTTATGTGGGCTTTGAACCGAGGATGTTGTTGTGGTTTGTGCAGCCCTTTGAGACACTTGTGATTTAGGGCTATATAAAGTAACATTGATTGATTGATGAATGATTAATGAAATTATGTGAACCATACAGCAAATTACCGACGCAATCATGTGAGTCATCACAGTGCAGTCTACACGTATCTCTTATGTTTGACTGCCATCTACTGGTCACACTTATCATATATACCATGTACCAAATAAAATTGCTTTTGAGGTCGGTAAGCAGAACTAGAACTATTCAGTATGTTAGGTGCACCGGGTTATAAGGCGCACTGTTGAGTTTTGAGCTAAAAAAAGGATTATAGTCCGGAAAATACGGTAATAATGACGATGGGTTAATCCGCATTTACACATGCACGGAATAATTGTTGAATTGTTCCACAAAAAGAAGTGTTTCAGTTAGCAATGATATGACCTTTGATCCATGCTATTTCTACCATTGATTGATTGATTGAAACTTGTATTAGTACCGTATTTTTCGGATTATAAATCGCTCCGGAGTATATGTCGCAAACTATGAAAACAACTGCGATTTATAGTCCGAAAAATACGGTAGATTTCCCAGAGTAGTACATATTCCGTACAATTGACCACTAAATGGTAACTGTGGAGAGGCGGAGCCGGCGAACGAGCAGCGGGGCGGGCCACGCTGGAGCCCGGCCCAAGATGGCGGCGAGCAGGCAGAGATTGCGGGCGGGCGGCGAGGCGGAGCATGCCGGGAGCGACGCCGCAAGCGATATCAGGTGTGTGGATCGCGCACCTGGGCACGAATGACATATCTCTTCACGAGGTATAAAAGCGGAGAAGGAGGAGAGAACGGGGCGGAAGGAGTTGGAGAGCCTGCAGCAGTGAATGAAGAGCGGAAGCAACAGAGAGCAAGAGGCAGACGACGACAACGGGGGCGGCTGAAAAGCAGCAGAGGGAGACGGGAGACGCCGCGGAAAAGCGACCCAACCGCTGACCAGCTGATTGAAAAATAAAGCAGAAAGCATAAAGCATAAAAAATAAAGGCGTGGCGCAGTGGGGAGAGTGGCCGTGCGCAACCCGAGCGTCCCTGGTTCAATTCCCACCTAGTACCAACCTCGTCACGTCCGTTGTGTCCTGAGCAAGACACTTCACCCTTGCTCCTGATGGGTGCTGGTTGGCGCCTTGCATGGCAGCTCCCTCCATCAGTGTGTGAATGTGTGTGTGAATGGGTAAATGTGGAAGTAGTGTCAAAGCGCTTTGAGTACCTTGAAGGTAGAAAAGCGCTATACAAGTACAACCCATTTATCATTTATTTAAGTCAAACCTGCTCAATCATGTCCTTCCTTGATGGTCCTGAGAACCCTTGTGACGGCATGAGACCGTCACAGTAACACCCCAATAAGTTGTTCAACTTCTTTAAGTCGGGGTCCACGTTAAGCAATTCAAGCCTTCTTTCTCAACGTGACGCCGGAAGAATGACTGAACTTTGACCGTCAATCTGCGTTCAAAGGACTCCGGCTTATTAGTGATCCCCAAAGCCCAAAAAAAGTCTGCGGGCTATAGAGCGTTTTCATTTCGGGCTCCAGTACTCTGGAATGCCCTCCCGGTAACAGTTCGAGATGCCACCTCAGTAGAAGCATTTAAGTCTCACCTTAAAACTCATTTGTATACTCTAGCCTTTAAATAGACTCCCTTTTTAGACCAGTTGATCTGCCATTTCTTTTCTTTTTCTTCTATGTCCCACTCTCCCGTGTGGAGGGGGTCCGGTCCGATCCGGTGGCCATGTACTGCTCGCCTGTGTATCGGCTGGGGACATCTCTGCGCTGCTGGTCCGCCTACGCTTGGGATGGTTTCCTGCTGGCTCCGCTGTGAACGGGACTCTCGCTGCTGTGTCTTGGATCCTCTTTGGACTGGACTCTCGCGACTGTGTTGTATCCATTGTGGATTGAACTTTCACAATATCCTGTTAGATCCGCTCGACATCCATTGCTTTCCTCCTCTCCAAGGTTCTCATAGTCATCATTGTCACCGACGTCCCACTGGGTGTGAGTTTTCCTTGCCCTTATGTGGGCCTACCGAGGATGTCGTAGTGGTTTGTGCAGCCCTTTGAGACACTAGTGATTTAGGGCTATATAAGTAAACATTGATTGATTGATTGAATCCCTTAGCACCAAGCTACCGCGGTCATAAGCACCAGTGAGCGTTTTTCGGAAGCTCCCTCATCTAATTCTCTCACGCTCGTCAACGCCCGGCGCGCTGATCCTCGCCGACTTCGCTGTGGCAACGTCTCATGGCTTTTATTCACATCCAGCGTAACTGATTACACCCGCTGGGAACACCTGGAAGCCGCGGTCTAATGAAGTTAACGTGTGAAAAGCTGACTGTGTGAGTGTTGGGGTTGAGACTCACAGAGAGAACGCGGGCTTAGTTTTCTGTGGAAGGATTCGGTAGAAGCTGGCACTTCTCTTGGCAACGCGGCCAAACGTCTCCCGTCCAATTTTTTTTATTCTACTCGGATCGTCTGTCATATCATTTTCAGCCATGTTCTTTTCACAGGAATTATCCCTGAATAGGTCGTGTTTCTTGTATTTATTGTAGTGATTTCTGTTTCTGAGGGAATAAAAAGGTCAGCGCTGCTGTAACCTTTAACCAGATATGTGCTTCCTTTGTTCCTTTGGGCCTGAAGTGCCCGCTATGTTCGTCTTTAATGAAGCCAAAAAAAGCAACGCTTGCCGCACCGTCAGAGTTTTATCCATCGATCTATTCCCAAAAACTCTCACAAGTAATGACTTCGAGAGCTATATAATAAATGTATTCCACTCGAGCTATCCGGTCCACTCCCTGTATGATCAGTTTCAGAGCTTGGTCCGCATTGCCGGCAGTAAATCGGACCCGTTTCCAGTGAGGGTTGGACTCCGCCAAGGCTGTCCTTTGTCACCCATTCTGTTCATAACTTTTATGGACAGAATTTCGTTTACGGGATCCGGTTTGGTGACCGCAGGATTAGGTCTCTGCTTCTTGCAGATGATGTGGTCCTGATGGCTTCATCTGGCCGGGATCTTCAGCTCTCACTGGATCGGTTCGCAGCCGAGTGTGAAGCGACCTCCAAGTCCGAGTCCATGGTTCTCTCCGGGAAAAGGGTAGAGTGCCATCTCCAGGTTGGGGAGGAGACCCTGCCCCAGGTGGAGGAGTTCAAGTACCTAGGAGTCTTGTTCACGAGTGAGGGAAGAGTGAATGGTGAGATCGACAGGCGGATCGGTGCGGCGTCTTCGGTAATGCGGACGTTGTATCGATCCGTTGTGGTGAAGAAGGAGCTGAGCCGGAAGGCAAAGCTCTCAATTTACCGGTCGATCTACGTTCCCATCCTCACCTATGGTCATGAGCTTTGGGTCATGACCGAAAGGATAAGATCACGGGTACAAGCGGCCCAAATGAGTTTCCAGGTCTCTCCCTTAGAGATAGAGTGAGAAGCTCTGCCATCCGGGAGGAACTCAAAGTAAAGGTTCGGGCATCTGGTCAGGATGCCACCTGAACGCCTCCCTAAGTAGGTGTTTAGGGCACGTCCGACCAGTAGGAGGCCACAGGGAAGACCCAGGACATGTTGGAAAGACTATGTCTCCCGGCTGGCCTGAGAACGCCTCGGGATCCCCCGGGAAGAGCTAGACGAAGTGGCTGGGGAGAGGGAAGTCTTGGCTTCCCTGCTTAGGCTGCTGCCCCCGCGACCCGACCTCGGATAAGCGGAAGAAGATGGATGGATGGATGGATGGATACTCGAGCTATTATAGACCACTATGAGTGGCTTTCAGTCCACACACTAAATAATGCTGAGTTATTTTAATAACCCAATGTATGAGTTGCGAGGGTTGGGTTACTTTTTTGGACTTATTTTCATGAAGAGCAATCAATTTTTGGGGTTATAAGGGTATAATTTTAACTAAAGATGTCCGATAATGGCTTTTTTACCCATATTCGATATTCCGATATTGTCTAACTCTTAATTACCGATTCCGATATCAACCGATACCGATATATACAGTCGTGGAATCAACACATTATTTTGCCTCATTTTGTTGTGATGCCTCGCTGGATGCATGAAACAATGTAACAAGGTTTTTCAAAATAAATCAACTCAAGTTATGGAAAAAAAAATGCCAACATTGCACTGCCATATTTATTAGTGAAGTCACAAAGTGCATTATTTTTTTAACATGCCTCAAAACAGCAGCTTGGAATTTGGGACATGCTCTCCCTGAGAGAGGATGGGGAGGTTGAGGGGGGTGGGGCTTTGGGGAGTTAGTGCTGCAAGAGGTTCTTGGTATTTGTTCTGTTGTGTTTATGTTGTGTTACGGTGCAGATGTTCTCCCGAAATGTGGTTGTCATTCTTGTTTGGTGTGGGTTCACAATGTGGCGCATATTTGTAACGGTGTTAAAGTTGTTTATACGGCTACCCTCAGTGTGACCTGTATGGTTGTCGACCAAGTATGCTTTGCATTCACTTGTTACATGGACTACAAAAGCGGATTCACGCAATTTTTCAGGATTTATGCAGATCCCCAAAAAAGATCAGCAGGCACCAGAAGGTAAGAAAAGTTGCTTTTGCGTAATATTGTGAAAATAAAACCCCCGGCAAATAATATTTC
This sequence comes from Nerophis ophidion, assembly GCF_033978795.1. Lineage (NCBI taxonomy): Eukaryota > Metazoa > Chordata > Actinopteri > Syngnathiformes > Syngnathidae > Nerophis > Nerophis ophidion. Next base: position 75,374,430 of record NC_084617.1, read on the forward strand.
TTACCTTATACACACACTATAACAATACTTGTAAATTGAAGTACATCAAGCGGTGCGTTTTTATAGCTTACCAAAGTCGTACTAAAACATTTTGATAGATTTTTGAACGCCCTGTGTAATGTTCTATATTTTCAATGGAACATATACAATGTTTACTTGTTTACTTGAGTCATATTTCCATCATAGTGCAGCTTACACTTATCTCTTATGTTTGGTCACACATATCATTATACCATGTACCAAATAAAATAGTTTCGAGGTCGGTAAGCACAACTAGAATTATTCCGCATAGGGTTATAAGGCATACTATCGTGTTTTTCATAAAGAAAAAATATTTTAATTGCGTCTTATAGTCCGGAAAATACGATACTTGTATTTTTTTTTTCTTTTATACTGCCTAACCTAGGCGTTGGTGTTGTTTACTTGAGTCATATTGCAGTCCGTCAATGCTCTTATGTGTGACTGCCATCTACTGATCACACTTATCCTTTCACCATGTACCAAATAAAATAGCTTCGAGGTCGGCGAGCACAACCAAAATTATTCCGTACATTGGGCACACTGTCGAGTTTTTGAGAAAGAAAAAATATTTTAAGTGTGTCTTATAGTCCGGAAAATACGGTACTTGTATTTATTTTATTTTATACACTCTAAGCTAGCTTTCGTGTGATAGAAGTAATGGCACTACAGACGCTGTTTGCTGCACTCTGGCAAGATTATCGACTACGGGGTCGCCACTGACTACAAAGGCGGACATGGGCAAATTTTTTAGGACTCATGCAGATCCCAAATACAGATCAGCAGGTGTCAGAAGGTAAGAAAAGTTGCTTTTGCATAATATTGCAAATCAAAACAGCAGATAATATGTCTTACCTTATACACACCATAATAATACTCCTACGTTGAAGCACATCTAGCGGTGTGGCTTCATAGCTTACCAAAGTTTTACCAAAACATTTTGATAGATTTTTGAGAACCGTGTGTAATGTTCTATGTTTTCAATGGAACATATAACATGTTGGTGTTGTTTGCTTGAGTCATATTGCAGTCTGTCAAAGCTCTTATGTGTGACTGCCATCTACTGATCACACTTATCCTTTCAGCATGTACCAAATAAAATAGCTTCGAGGTCGGCGAGCACAACCAAAATTATTCCGTACATTGGGCGCACTGTCGAGTTTTTGAGAAAGAAAAAATATTTTAAGTGTGTCTTATAGTCCGGAAAATACGGTACTTGTATTTTTTTTTTCATACTCCCTAACCTAGCTTTTGTGTGATAGAAGTCATGGCACTACAGACGCTGTTTGATGCACTCTGGCAAGATTATCGACTATGGGGTCACCACGGACTACAAAGGCGGAAATGGGCCAATTTTTTTAGGACTTATGCAGATCCCAAATACAGATCAGCAGGTACCAGAAGGTAAGAAAAGTTGCTTTTGCATAATATTGCAAATCAAAACACCAGATAATATGTCTTACCTTATACACACCATAATAATACTCCTACGTTGAAGCACATCAAGCGGTGTGGCTTCATAGCTTACCAAAGTTTTACTAAAAAATGTTGATAGATTTTTGAGAACCATGTGTAATGTTCTATGTTTTCAATGGAACATATAACATGTTGGTGTTGTTTACTTGAGTCATATTGCAGTCTGTCAAAGCTCTTATGTGTGACTGCCATCTACTGATCACACTTATCATTTCACCATGTACCAAATAAAATAGCTTCGAGGTCGGCGAGCACAACCAAAATTATTCCGTACATTGGGCGCACTGTTGAGTTTTTGAGAAAGAAAAAATATTTTAAGTGTGTCTTATAGTCCGGAAAATACGGTACTTGTATCTATTTTTTTTTATACTCCCATAACATAGCTTTTGTGTGATAGAAGTCATGGCACTACATACGCTGTTTGCTGCACTCTGGCAAGATTATCGACTATGGTGTCACCACGGACTACAAAGGCGGACATGGGCAAATTTTTTAGGACTTATGCAGATCTCAAATACAGATCAGCAGGTACCAGAAGGTAAGAAAAGTTGCTTTTGCATAATATTGAAAATCAAAACAGCAGATAATATGTCTTACCTTATACACACCATAATAATACTCCTACGTTGAAGCACATCAAGCGGTGTGGTTTCATAGCTTACCAAAGTTTTACTAAAACATTTTGATAGATTTTTGAGAACCGTGTGTAATGTTCGAAGTTTTCAATGGAACATATAACATGTTGGTGTTGTTTGCTTGAGTCATATTGCAGTCTGTCAAAGCTCTTATGTGTGACTGCCATCTACTGATCACACTTATCCTTTCAGCATGTACCAAATAAAATAGCTTCGAGGTCGGCGAGCACAACCAAAATTATTCCGTACATTGGGCACACTGTCGAGTTTTTGAGAAAGAAAAAATATTTTAAGTGTGTCTTATAGTCCGGAAAATACGGTACTTGTATTTTTTTTTTTATACTCCCTAACCTAGCTTTTGTGTGATAGAAGTCATGGCACTACAGGTACTGTTTGCTGCACTCTGGCAAGATTATCGACTATGGGGTCACCACGGACTACAAAGGCGGACATGGGCAAATTTTTTAGGACTTATGGAGATCCCAAATACAGATCAGCAGGTGTCAGAAGGTAAGAAAAGTTGCTTTTGCATAATATTGCAAATCAAAACACCAGATAATATGTCTTACCTTATACATACACCATAATAATACTCCTACGTTGAAGCACATCAAGCGGTGTGGCTTCATAGCTTACCAAAGTTTTACTAAAAAATGTTGATAGATTTTTGAGAACCATGTGTAATGTTCGAAGTTTTCAATGGAACATATAACATGTTGGTGTTGTTTACTTGAGTCATATTGCAGTCTGTCAAAGCTCTTATGTGTGACTGCCATCTACTGATCACACTTATCCTTTCTCCATGTACCAAATAAAATAGCTTCGAGGTCGGCGAGCACAACCAAAATTATTCCGTACATTGGGCGCACAGTCGAGTTTTTGAGAAAGAAAAAATATTTTAAGTGTGTCTTATAGTCCGGAAAATACGGTACTTGTATTTATTTTTTTTTATACTCCCTTAGCTAGCTTTTGTGTGATAGAAGTCATGGCACTACAGACGCTGTTTGCTGCACTCTGGCAAGATTATCGATTATGGCGTCGCCACGGACTACAAAGGCGGACATGGGCAAATTTTTTAGGACTTATGCAGATCCCAAATACAGATCAGCAGGTACCAGAAGGTAAGAAAAGTTGCTTTTGCCTAATATTGCAAATCAAAACACCAGATAATATGTCTTACCTTATACACACACCATAATAATACTCCTACGTTGAAGCACATCAAGCGGTGTGGCTTCATAGCTTACCAAAGTTTCACTAAAAAATGTTTGAGAACCATGAGTAATGTTTGAAGTTTTCAATGGAACATATAACATGTTGGTGTTGTTTACTTGAGTCAGATTTTCCTGAAGGAACTCTCCTGAAGGAATCAATAAAGTACTATCCATCTATCTAACTATCTATTGCAGTCTGTCAAAGCTCTTATGTGTGACTGCCATCTACTGACCACACTTATCCTTTCACCATGTACCAAATAAAATAGCTTCGAGGTCGGCGAGCACAACCAAAATTATTCCGTACATTGGGCGCACTGTCGGGTTTCGAAATTAATTTTAGTGCGTCTTATAGCCCGAAAAATACGATAATCACCAAATAAGTACGTCCAACTCCTTGTGACGTCACAACATAGCTAGTGCGAAGCATCATGGGCATGGCGATCCAGGCTCACGCCCAAATGCACGAACCTTATGAATTGATGCTTTGGTATTGTTAAACAAGAGTATCCAACATTGTAACAACTAGTCCGAAAAGCAAAGGTCATCATGGGATCCTTTCAACTATCTAGACCAGAGATGCGTAGCTGTATGACACCGCTGATATCGGGAAAAGTTAACAGAAGCCTTCATCGTCTCAACCTTGCTTTGCCTTCCTTGTTCACCCCCTGCGGTGATGTCAGGTAGCTAGCTGCATGGCAACTGACAGACTCCGGAACGTGGCTCCGTCACGTCAACCAGCTCGCAGCGTTGCTCCTTTCTCGCTTCAACCAGGAGATAAAAGCCTATTGACATGCCGGGCTACAGTTCATGCAAATTGGGTCTCCTACCAATGTATTATTTATAGGGAACGTTTCCACAGAACTGGGAGCTAAGCTTACAGGAGATTAGGCACGCTATCTCATTCATTTACCAGGGAGTAATTGCTAAACTGTAGAGGAATTAGAAATGTGCGAGGTTCCCCAGAGGCGCCTCATCGTGAAAACCAGGTGGCAGCCGCCAGCCAACCACCACCCGGTCTGTGGTAAACAAACACCCAGACGTGTGATTGATTGACTACATCTGTCAAAATGTCAAATGGTTAACGGTTGACAAGTAACACTCGATTGGATATTTGCATAACGCGCCCACCTCAAGTGCCTGAAGATAACAACAATCGCAGAGCTTGAATCATCATACTGGTATAATTTCTACAACTCTCATTTTTGTTGTGATAGAGTGATTGTATCATGTTTTGTGGTCACGTTCTGTTTGTTCAGTGTCACCATGAACAACTCATTAGTTTTACCTGTTATATGGTCACGACTCACGCACCTGTCAATCACTGCACCACCATTTAAGCCTGTAGTTGCCAGGCAGTCAAGCAATTTGGTCAAGAGGAGTGGTCAAAAATTCAAGCAGAAGCTTGTGGATGGCTACCAAAATTGCCTTATTGAAGTGAAACTTGCCAAGGGACATGTAAGCAAATATTGACCCAACATTTTCAGTCGAGCCATAATAAATTCATAAAAGAAACCAAACTTCATGAGTTTTGTTTTTGTGACCAACAAATATGTGCTCCAATCACTCTATCACAAAAAATAGGAGTTGTAGATATTATTAGAAACTCCAGACAGCCATGACATGATGTTCTTTACAAGTGTATGTACACGTGTGCAACGTCAGTCTATCAGCCTGGATGTTCTTCTGGTAGCTACTGTAGGTATTCTTCCAATGAGGTTTGAGGTAAAGCAAGCATAACATAGAACAACATGCAGCAAAGTAGCAATATATTTAGATACCGTATTTCCTTGAATTGCCGCTGGGTATATATAGTATGCGCCTGCCTAGAATCACTGCCGGGTCAAACTCGTTTCGCAAAATAATTAGCGCATGCTTAGCATTACCGCCGTCTCAGGATTAACGGCGGGTCAGACTAGTTTCGCAAAATATAATTTTTATTAGCGCATGTCTAGAATTTCCGTCGGGTCAAACTTGTTCGGCAGAATTATTAGCATATGTCTAGATTTTCCCCCGGGTCAAACTCGTCACGTCACGAGTGACACTTCACCTGTCATCATTTTCAAAATGGAGGAGGCGGATTTCCATCATTTGAAATCGCATAAAGGGAAGAAGATTAAGAGCTATTCAGTAGGATTCAAGGCCCAAGCTATTGAATATGCTAAAAAGAACAGTAAGCAGCTATGTTTTATTAATATACCGTAGCTGCGTGTGTCAAATATGTGTCATTAAATGACTCCCGCCTCCTGGTGGTAGAGGGCGCTAGTGATCCTTCTTGCGACTACTCGGCTGCAGAAGAAGTGACAACAAGCAGCGATCGTTTATTTTTTCCTCTCGCTTGCACTTTTAACATGGAGGATTACATATCTAAAATAAAACAGTTTTCTAAACTGGGCTTTCAATCCAAGCAGGAGGTAATAAAGGAAGATCTCCATCGAGACAGAGATACTTTTAAAACTGAAGAAAGATAAGGAAGACTTCTATAAACACGTTATTGATGATTTTGATCAGAAGGAGCTGCGCATGGACTTCATTTAAAAGTAAAGGTAAGACCATAATAAAGTTTTTTTTTTTTTTATTATTATTAAATGTGCTTTTCATGATGGTATCCTAACATTACACTCAATTATTTAAGCGCAGGCCTAAATTTACCGCATGCCTTTGGTAAGTGCCGGAGTGAGTAGAGGTTTTAAAATAATTAGCGCATGCTTGCCTTTACCGCATTCCTAAGGTAAGCGCCGTAGTGAGAAGAGGTTTTAAAATAATTAGCACCCCGGCGGCAATTCAAGGAAATACAGTACAAGTGGCCCTGAAAAAAAATACCTTTTTTATTTCTACACATAAAACCAAAAAACCAAACCTCATGCCATTTTCTTGCTTTATAATGAATGCACAGTGAAAGGGTTTCTCTCCTGCCCCATCTTTTTACACCGCCTTCCTCTTTTCACTCCTAAAATCCTCCTTCGCCGGGTGAAAAAAAACAGGAAAGGCGGACTTACCTTGTCGTCAACGTCACTCCCGCCGTCACACTGTAAGAGAAGAGAGGAAATATCAGGAATTATTCATCCCGCCCCCCCCGAGCAGCTCATAATCAGCCCAGATGTTATTTCGGTGTGCGGCCGCTCATTCGCTGACAGCTCTTCCAGCAAACGGCGCCGGGATGACGCGGGCGAGGAACGGGGAAACAAAAGTGTTGTCGCCGAGAGGTTTTTAAAGTTTCAAAAAGCAACCGCGTTCCTCACACTGAGAGCCTTTCTCCAAGCTACGGCAGGAAATTGAATGGCGGAAGGCGCACAAAAGACGAAAAAAGTCAATCATTCTTGGCTGAGACTTCTTTTTACGGCCAGCCTGTTCAATGACTTTGCATTCAACCGCCGCTTGTCGTTTAGCCTTTTAACTGTGCTTTAAAAGGTGGACAATAGTCTCTGAAGGACACAGAGCTTCGACTGTCTGCGTCCTGGCAGCCTATTAAGTCTGGTATTTACCAATTCACCTTGTGACAAACACCAGTCTTTAATTTGGACCTCAGACTTCTAGAGCGATAAAAGGAACTTAATAACAAGACTCTTTTCAAAAACATGCCTCGTCTGACATGGTCAAAGGTCGAATCGGCTTTTATTTCGCCAGGAATTGAAAGAAAACTTCAGTCTGGCATTGTGACAAATGTCTTGAAATGTTCTCGGAAAAAGGGAACCTTTCAAAAGGGGAAATGATGAAGACCATGCTGAAGGAATTGCGAGCGGATGCTCCAATGCTGAAGTTGAACTGAAATCCTGGACACATTTTTTTTTAGAATTGTTAAAGTCGAGCACACAATTCCCAAACAGACTCAATCAATCAATCAATGTTTATTTATATAGCCCCAAATCACAAATGTCTCAAAGGACTGCACAAATCATTACGACTACGACATCCTCGGAAGAACCCACAAAAGGGCAAGGAAAACTCACACCCAGTGGGCAGGGAGAATTCACATCCAGTGGGACGCCAGTGACAATGCTGACTATGAGAAACCTTGGAGAGGACCTCAGTAGAAGCATTTAAGTCTCATTTTAAAACTCATTTGTATACTCTAGCCTTTAAATAGACCTCCTTTTTAGACCAGTTGATCTGCCGCTTCTTTTCTTTCTCCTATGTCCCCCCCTCCCTTGTGGAGGGGGTCCGGTCCGATGACCATGGTTGAAGTACTGACTGTCCAGAGTCGAGACCCAGGATGGACCGCTCGTCGGGACCCAGGATGGACCGCTCGCCTGTATCGGTTGGAGACATCTCTACGCTGCTGATCCGCTTGAGATGGTTTCCTGCGGACGGGACTCTCGCTGCTGTGTTGGAGCCACTATGGATTGAACTTTCACAGTATCATGTTAGACCCGCTCGACATCCATTGCTTTCGGTCCCCTAAAGGGGGGGGGTTGCCCACATCTGAGGTCCTCTCCAAGGTTTCTCATAGTCAGCATTGTCACTGGCGTCCCACTGGATGTGAATTCTCCCTGCCCACTGGGTGTGAGTTTTCCTTGCCCTTTTGTGGGTTCTTCCGAGGATGTTGTAGTCGTAATGATTTGTGCAGCCCTTTGAGACATTTGTGATTTGGGGCTATATAAATAAACATTGATTGATTGATTGATTGAGATGTGGGCAACCCCCCCCCCCTCTAGGGGACCGAAAGCAATGGATGTCGAGCGGGTCTAACATGATACTGTGAAAGTTCAATCCATAGTGGCTCCAACACAGCCGCGAGAGTTCAGTTCAAAGCGGATCCAAGACAGCAGCGAGAGTCCCGTCCACAGGAAACCATCTCAAGCGGAGGCGGATCAGCAGCGTAGAGATGTCCCCAACCGATACAGGCGAGCGGTCCATCCTGGGTCTCGACTCTGGACAGCCAGTACTTCATCCATGGTCATCGGACCGGACCCCCTCCACAAGGGAGGGGGGGACATAGGAGAAAGAAAAGAAGCGGCAGATCAACTGGTCTAAAAAGGAGGTCTATTTAAAGGCTAAAGTATACGGATGAGTTTTAAGGTGAGACTTAAATGCTTCTACTGAGGTAGCATCTCGAACTGTTACCGGGAGGGAATTCCAGAGTACTGGAGCCCGAACGGAAAACGCTTGAATAGTTTCAAGTTGGAACTGATTAGTCCGGTTACTTTTAGACCTCCGCCCCCAGATCACACCTCACTCCCACTTCTCCAAAGTGGGCTGGCTCAGGATGGAGGACAGAGTCAAACAACTTGCACTGAGCCTTGTCTATAAAATCCGCTACACCTCCCAGATACCGAAGTACATGTCAAACTACTTCCTTATGGCTACTTCTCCTACAAAATGGGTTGACTCAGGGTGGAGGACAGAGTCAAACAACTTGCACTGAGCCTAGTCTATAAAATCCGCTACACCTCCCTGATACCGAAGTACATGTCAAACTATTTTCCTTATGACTACTTCTCCTCCAAAATGGGTTGACTCAGGGTGGAGGACAGATTCAAACAACTTGCACTGAGCCTAGTCTATAAAATCCGCTACACCTCCCTGATACCGAAGTACATGTCAAACTACTTCCTTATGACTACTTCTCCTCCAAAATGGGTTGGCTCAGGGTGGAGGACAGATTCAAACAACTTGCACTGAGCCTAGTCTATAAAATCCGCTACACCTCCCTGATACCGAAGTACATGAGAAACTACATCCTTATGACTACTTCTCCTCCAAAGTGGGTTGACTCAGGGTGGAGGACAGAGTCAAACAACTTGCACTGAGCCTAGTCTATAAAATCCGCTACACCTCCCTGATACCGAAGTACATGAGAAACTACTTCCTTATGACTACTTCTCCTCCAAAGTGGGTTGGCTCAGGGTGGAAGACAGAGTCAAACAACTTGCACTGAGCCTTGTCTATAAGATCCGCTACACCTCCAAGATACCGAAGTACATGTCAAACTACTTCCTTATGACTACTTCTCCTCCAAAATGGGTTGACTCAGGGTGGAGGACAGAGTCAAACAACTTGCACTGAGCCTAGTCTATAAAATCCGCTACACCTCCCTGATACCGAAGTACATGAGAAACTACTTCCTTATGACTACTTCTCCTCCAAAGTGGGTTGGCTCAGGGTGGAGGACAGAGTCAAACAACTTGCACTGAGCCTTGTCTATAAGATCCGCTACACCTCCAAGATACCGAAGTACATGTCAAACTACTTCCTTATGACTACTTCTCCTCCAAAATGGGTTGACTCAGGGTGGAGGACAGAGTCAAACAACTTGCACTGAGCCTAGTCTATAAAATCCGCTGCACCTCCCAGATACCGAAGTACATGTCAAACTACTTCCTTATGACTACTTCTCCTCCAAAATGGGTTGACTCAGGGTGGAGGACAGAGTCAAACAACTTGCACTGAGCCTAGTCTATAAAATCCGCTACACCTCCCTGATACCGAAGTACATGTCAAACTACTTCCTTATGACTACTTCTCCTCCAAAATGGGTTGACTCAGGGTGGAGGACAGAGTCAAACAACTTGCACTGAGCCTAGTCTATAAAATCCGCTACACCTCCCTGATACCGAAGTACATGAGAAACTACTTCCTTAGGACTACTTCTCCTCCAAAGTGGGTTGGCTCAGAGTGGAGGACAGAGTCAAACAACTTGCACTGAGTCTAGTCTATAAAATCCGCTACACATCCCAGATACCGAAGTACATGTCAAACTACTTCCTTATGACCGCCATAACCACAACACCAGGGGGAGCTCCACAAACCACGTTAAACCCAGATTCCGATCTAACAAAGGTCTTAACTCGTTCTCTTTCTATGCCACATCAGTGTGGAATGCACTCCCAACAGGTGTAAAAGTAAGTGCATCTCTATATTCCTTCAAAAGCGCTCTAAAACAACACCTCAACCCTTTACTAACACCCTCCTCCATTCACATCCCATCTCCTCGGATTGTAAATAACCTAATGTAAATAATCAAATGTATTTCTAATGTATTTACTTGTTCTTATGCTATGTGAACTCACTATGTTCTCTGCTGGCTGTACATATCCTACTAAGTAAGACCTACACTGTTTCAATGTTGATGCAATTGTTGATGACTGAAGTTCTGATATCAACCAAAGCTTCTCATCCCACCCCCCGGATTGTAAATAATGTAAATAATTCAATGTACATACTATGATGATTAACTTGTGTGATGACTGTATTATGTTGATAGTATATATTTGTACCATGAATTGATTAACGTGGACCCCGACTTAAACAAGTTGACAAACTTATTGGGGTGTTACCATTTAGTGGTCAATTGTACGGAATATGTACTGTACTGTGCAATCTACCAATAAAAGTATCAATCAATCAATCAAACTGAATCAGATGAAAAATGTGGTAGTTGTGGCACTTTGAAGAAAGTCCCATTGACTTCAATGGGAATTTCCCCCAAATTTGGGATTTTTTTTGAAAATGGTAAAAAAAACGTGCATGGTCTGAATGAGTTGAAATGGTTGGTGTTGGAATTTTTCCAATCGGTCGAGAAATGTTGAAGTAGTAACATGTTGAATCGAGAAATGGTGTTACGGAATTCCTGGAATTTCGGGAATTTTTGCCATTGTTTTTTTGTCCTAATTAAGAGGAATGTCTTGACGGTGGAACGGTTGAGGTGGGTTGAAAAATGTGGGAGGAGTAGTCGGCAGAAAAAAGGGTGGAAATAGGGCTTTGGAAAATCAGGAATTATGGAAAATCCTGGAAGGATTTTGTGATGTAATCATTGTAGTATCAACTAGATACACTCTTGTACTTGGTATCATTACAGTGGATGTCAGGTGTAGATCCACCCATGGCGTTTGTTTACATTCTGACGCCGGTGAGCTACGGTGTGTAGTAAAGCATGTTTAGCTATTTCCTGCAGGGATAATACTTGTGAGAAAGTTACTTTATTTGTCGCCATGGAGACAAGGATTCGTGATTTAGGGGTGACTAAAACACTGCCGACTGCAGATGGACTTAAGTCGCTAACTAGTGACGGACACAGATATCTACATATATCCACATTCAACAGGTATTTATTTTCTCCATAGTCATATTTGGAAACACCTAGTGTTTTTCCATTTGTGCTATTTATGGTTGGCTGCTAAGTAGTGTGCATGTGTTAACCCTGAAGCTGTAGGAATGAGAAGACTAGCCATAACTCCCTTCTTATCTCTCCCTGTCCGGCAGAACAACAAATATGGGGATTCACTCTGAAGGGGGTGTGGGGGGCTAGTGGCATATTGAAAAAGACAGGACTTCCGTAGTGTTGTCAGATCAACTCAGGCGATGCGACTTGAATGTGTTGTTACATAGGTTGGTCTCTCCAAAGCTTTGGAATAAATTGCAAAATACCTATTCTGTTCTGGGTTATCATTCAAAAACAACAACAAACATGATTCATTAGTATCGCCGTACTTTACTAATATCGGTATACCTTACAACCCTAATCCACATAATCAACCATGTTCTTCCTCTTATCTTAGTGTTTTTCCATTTGTGCTCTTTATGGTTGGCTGCTAAGTAGTGTGCATGTGTTAACCCTGAAGCTGTAGGAATGAGAAGACTAGCCATAACTCCCTTCTTATTTCTCCCTGTCCGGCAAAGGACGAATATGGGGATTCACTCCGAAGGGGGGGGGGGCTATGGCATATCGAAAAAGACAGGACTTCCGTAGTGTTGTCAGATCAACTCAGGTGATGCGAATTGAATGTGTTGTTACATAGGTTGGTCTCTCCAAAGCTTTGGAATAAATTGCAAAATACCTATTCTGTTCTAGGTTATCATTCAAAAACAACAACAAATATGATTCATTAGTATTGCCGTACTTTACTAATATCGGTATACCTTACAACCCTAATCCACATAATCAACCATGTTCTTCCTCTTATCTTAGTGTTTTTCCATTTGTGCTCTTTATGGTTGGCTGCTAAGTAGTGTGCATGTGTTAACCCTGAAGCTGTAGGAATGAGAAGACTAGCCACAACTCCCTTCTTATCTCTCCCTGTCCGGCAAAAGAACAAATATGGGGATTCACTCTGAAGGGGTGGGGGCTAGTGGCATATTGAAAAAGACAGGACTTCCGTAGTGTTGTCAGATCAACTCAGGCGATGCAAATTGAATGTGTTGTTACATAGGTTGGTCTCTCCAAAGCTTTGGAATAAATTGCAAAATACCTATTCTGTTCTGGGTTATCATTCAAAATCAGTTTATGTGTCATCAAAAGAACTTGGGATTGAGCAGCAACTTAAATTCCCTGGGAGGAACATCTGGTCCAAACGCAACACTAGCTAGCCATGTTTTAAAGCACATCTTCCTGAGGGCGTTTCAGTGTTATAACTTCACCTTTATCGTTAGTTTTTAAGCCAACATGCGTCAGTTCTCCCTTTTCTGTCCACACAGTATGTCTGCTTGTAAGTACTCTGTGATTGTGCGCTGCCGAACATGCTCCTCTGCTCGTAAAACCAGCAATGTCACAACATGACAAAAAAAAAACAACAAATATGATTCATTAGTATTGCCGTACTTTACTGATATCGGTATACCTTACAACCCTAATCCACATAATCAACCATGTTCTTCCTCTTATCCAGTTCAGGGTCGTAAGTGAGCAGACTTTGGGTGCGTGGCGGAGTGTACTGGTCGTCTCACTCCCAGGCATGTAACTAATTACATAATCATCTACTAATGACAAAGCACGTGGAAAACAAATGACTACTGTTCGTTTACTCTTTTTCAAAGCTTTCTGTGGTGTAGATTTGCACGTCCACGAGCTGCCGTTGTTGCTGCTGGACATTAAACAAACAGCAGTTTTTTTTCCCACTGTGCCACTGCAACGTCGCCATAAGAATAATTGAAAATCGACCCACGTGGCGACGCAGGTGCGCCAGTAGAAGGTCCGATCAATATATATAAAACATGCATCACAGGACGTTAAAGGAAAACTTACCATCTCGCTACATTGTGGTCTTGGATAAGAAAATGATCAAAAATGATCAAAATTCAACAAGAATGCATAGAATTTTTTAGTATAATTCTTTGTGTATTAAATAAGAATTTCATATGATTTTGTTGTTGTTTTTTTTTAGCTCGGTTGGTAGAGTAGCCGTGCCAGCAACTTGAGGGTTCCAAGTTTGATTCCCGCTTCCGCCTTCCTAGTCACTGCCGTTGTGTCCTTGGGCAAGACACTTTACCCACCTGCTCCCAGTGCCACCCACACTGGTTTAAATGTAACTTAGATATTGGGTTTCACTATGTAAAGCGCTTTGAGTCACTAGAGAAAAAGCGCTATATAAATATAATTCACTTCACAAATAAATATAATTCACTACTAAAGTACTTAGGAAGGAAAGGATACACATGTGCCGATGTTGTTTTTGTACTTCTATGTCCAAATGTCTGTATATGTATATGTATATGTATATGTATAAGTGCTTCAAGCATTTAAGTCCCATCTTAAAAGTCATTTGTATACTCTAGCCTTTAAATAGACCCCCCTTTTAGACCAGTTGATTTGCCGTTTATTTTATTTTCTCCTCTGCCCCGCTCCCCCTTGTGGAAAGGGGGGGCACAGGTCCGATGACCATGGATGAAGTACTGGCTGTCCAGAGTTAGGACCCGGGGTGGACCGCTCGCCTGTGCATCGATTGGGGACATCTCTGTGCTGCTGACCCGTCTCAGCTCGGGATGGTCTACTGCTGGCCCCACTATGGACTGGACTCTAACCATTATGTTAGATCCACTATGGACTGGACTCTAACCATTATGTTAGATCCACTATGGACTGGACTCTCACTATTATGTTAGATCCACTATAGACTGGACTCTCACTATTATGTTAGATCTACTATGGACTGGACTCTCATTATTATGTTAGATCCACTATGGACTGAACCCTCACAATATTATGTTAGATCCACTATGGACTGGACTCTCACTATTATGCTAGATCCACTATGGACTGGACTTTCACTATTATGTTAGATCCACTATGGACTGGACTCTCACACTATTATGTTAGATCCACTATGGACTGGACTCTCACTATTATGTTAGATCCACTATAGACTGGACTCTCACAATATTATGTTAGATCCACTATGGACTGGACTCTCACTATTATGTTAGATCCACTATGGACTGGACTCTCACAATATTATGTTAGATCCAGTATGGACTGGACTCTCACTATTATGTTAGATCCACTATAGACTGGACTCTCACAATATTATGTTAGATCCACTATGGACTGGACTCTTACTATTATGTTGGATCCACTATGGACTGGACTCTCACTATTATTTTAGGTCCACTATGGACTGGACTCTAACCATTATGTTAGATCCACTATGGACTGGACTCTCACTATTATGTTAGATCCACTAAGGACTGGACTCTCACACTATTATGTTAGATCCACTATGGACTGGACTCTCACTATTATGTTAGATCCACTATGGACTGGACGCTCACTATTATTTTAGGTCCTCTATGGACTGGACTCTCACACTATTATGTTAGATCCACTATGGACTGGACTCTCACACTATTATGTTAGATCCAATATGGACTGGACTCTCTCTACTATGTTAGATCCACTATGGACTGGACTCTCACTATTATGTTAGATCCACTAAGGACTGGACTCTCACTATTATGTTAGATCCACTATGGACTGGACTCTCACTATTATGTTAGATCAACTATGGACTGGACTCTCACTATTATGTCAGATCCACTATGGACTGGACTCTCACTATTATGTTAGATCCA
The DNA here is from genome assembly GCF_033978795.1 of Nerophis ophidion. Lineage (NCBI taxonomy): Eukaryota > Metazoa > Chordata > Actinopteri > Syngnathiformes > Syngnathidae > Nerophis > Nerophis ophidion. The sequence goes on from NC_084617.1 coordinate 75,389,557, forward strand.
GTATGGACTGGACTCTCACTATTATGTTGGATCCACTATGGACTGGACTCTCACAATATTATGTTAGATCCACTATGGACTTGACTCTCACTATTATGTTAGATCCACTATGGACTGGACTCTCACTATTATGTTAGATCCACTATGGACTGGACTCTCACTATTATGTTAGATCCATTATGGACTGGACTCTCACTATTATGTTATATCAACTATGGACTGGACTCTCACTATTATGTAGATCCACTATGGACTGGACTCTCACACTATTATATTAGATCAACTATGGACTGGACTCTCACTATTATGTCAGATCCACTAAGGACTGGACTCTCACTATTACGTTAGATCCACTATGGACTGGACTCTCACTATTATGTTAGATCCACAATGGACTGGACTCGCACTATTATGTTAGATCCACAATGGACTGGACTCTCACACTATTATGTTAGATCCACAATGGACTGGACTCTCACTATTATGTTAGATCCACAATGGACTGGACTCTCACTATTATGTTAGATCCACAATGGACTGGACTTTTACTATATGACGGTGAAGGTGTAAAACCAAAACTTTGGATTGTCAAATGAATTCGCCATAGACCATGGTCAGGACATAAATTACTGCATGCAGCTCACAAAGTTATGTGACAAGTGTCCATGTCTTCAGTGTCTTCAGTCTGGTACTATTGATGTGAAAAAAGACTCCAGGCAACAACATCAGTACCTGGCAAACGGCAGATTCACCTGGGACCAGCTTCAGCAGAAGCCTCACCTCCAAGCCCCCCCCCCCCCCACAAACTACCATCCCCATGACTCCCCTCCCCTCAGAAGTCACATCAGACAGATGCATTTGACATTTGCACAGCTTTCAACACTTGAGAGACAGGAGGTTTATTCCGCCGGTGGCCTTGGTCCCAGCCAGGCCTTGACCCGGGCGAGCCCCCGTGAAGACCCTGTAGCTCAGCCCTGAAATGGGGCCGAGCCCAGGGGAGAGATGGGTAACAATGGCTGTCCTAATCCTCCACCACATTCTCTCCGTCAGACTCTGGAAGATGGGAGGACAATAAGTGGCGTGCATCCCTGAGCACATTAAAGACTGCAATTCAAATTAAATCTCAGTTCCACTTGTCACACTCTGAGGAGAGTCAGACCTGAGTTCTGTCAGACACAGAAAGTAAAACACCGGAGGAATAACATTTTCCAAATACTGCCATCAAAACATGCCTGTCTGAATACTGATCGCAAGCCTTCTGAGAAAAGAAAAAGATATATAAAGCAACATCTAAACATGGCAGAAGTGTCGGTGTCAGTTCGTTGGCAGTTTAAGAAATATAACGAATAAACTAAGAGCGAACCATGAATTGATTGTGGAGCACAAAGACAAGGTTTTGGTTTTTACATTTTCTTAAAGGCCTACTGAAATGAGATGTTCTTATTTAAACGGGGATAGCAGCTCCATTCTATGTGTCATACTTGATCATTTCCCCATATTTTTGCTGAAAGGGTTTAGTAGAGAACATCGATGATAAAGTTTGTAACTTTTGGTCGCTCATAAAAAAGCCTTGCCTGTATCGGAAGTAGCAGACGATGTGCGCGTGACGTCACGGGTTGTGAACATTGTTTACAATCATGGCCACCAGTAGCCAGAGCGATTCGGACCGAGAAAGCGACGATTTTCCCATTAATTTGAGCGAGGATGAAAGATTCGAGGATGAGGAAATTTAGAGTGAAGTACCAGAAAAAAAAAAAAACGTTAAAAAAAAGGTGATTGCTGTGGGAGCGATTCAGATGTTATTAGACACATTTACTAGGATAATTCTGGAAAATCCCTTATCTGCCTATTGTGTTGCTAGTGTTTTAGTGAGATTAAATAGTACCTGAAAGTCGGAGGGGTGTGGCCATCATACCGCGACGTTTTCAACACGACACTTAGCGAGAAATTTGGAATTGCAATTTAGTAAACTAAAAAGGCCGTATTGGCATGTGTTGCAATGTTAATATTTCATCATTGATATATAAACTATCAGACTGCGTGGTCGGTAGTAGTGGCTTTCAGTAGGACTTTAAACGGGGATAGCAGGTCCATTCTATGTGTCATACTTGATCATTTCCCCATATTTTTGCTGAAAGGGTTTAGTAGAGAACATCGATGATAAAGTTTGTAACTTTTGGTCGCTCATAAAAAAGCCTTGCCTGTACCGGAAGTAGCAGACGATGTGCGCGTGACGTCACAGGTTGTGGAACTCCTCACATCTGAACATTGTTTACAATCATGGCCACCAGCAGCCAGAGCGATTCGGACCGAGAAAGCGATGATTTTCCCATTAATTTGAGCGAGGATGAAAGTTTCGTGGATGAGAAAAGTGAGAGTGAAGGACTAGAAAAAAAAAAAGACTATACAGTGGGAGCGATTCAGATGTTCTTAGACACATTTACTAGGATAATTCTGGAAAATCCCTTATCTGCTTATTGTGTTACTAGTGTTTTAGTGAGATTATATGGTCGTACCTGTACAACCTGAAAGTCAGCCCCGCACCTTTCTTCAGCACCAGTCGACGGGTGGTGGCGATGCCCATCTCTGCCCTTCGCAAGGGACCCTCTTCGAAACATGATCTTTCGAAATGATCGCTGCATAAAACACTGTACTTTGTGTGTGTGGTCCAATCCAACCGTGTTCGCTTGACCGCTCTGTTCCATAGTAAAGCTTCACCGTCATCTTTCGGGAATGTAAACAATGAAACACCGGCTGTGTTTGTGTTGCCGCAAAACACCGCTTCCCAACTACAGCTTTCTTCTTTGACGTCTCCATTATTCATTGAACAAATTGCAAAAGATTCAGCAACACAGATGTCCAGAATACCGTGGAATTTTGCGATGCAAACAGACAACTTAATAGCTGGGAACGATGCTGGAACAAAATCCGTGACGTCACACGTACGCGTCATCATACCGAGACGTTTTAGCAGGATATTTCGGCGCGAAATTTAAAATTGCAATTTAGTAAACTAAAAAGGCCGTATTGGCATGTGTTGCAATGTTAATATTTCATCATTGATATATAAACTATCAGACTGGGGGGTCGGTAGTCGTGGCTTTCAGTAGGCCTTTAACGTGTCCAACGGGCTTCTCTTGTTCAAGCTGTGATGCCAGGAGAGTGAATGCTACAAATTAGTATGTTGAGGATAAAAATATGTCTATGGATGTTCTATTTCATGTAGGGCATTTCATTGTAGTCTCAGGTCATTCAATCCATGAAACCTTGACTGTCTGTGAGCAGGCTACATCAGGTCATGCCCATAGTCTCACATTGGTCAGATCTAGTCTAAATACTGGTGCCAAAGCCCCAACAATTCAAATTGGGTACAAACTGAACAGTCCAGTTTCGATCGATTGAATTCCCTCAAAGCATAAAAAAACCAGCAACACATCGGCCGGCATGTCACAACTGATTCCATGACAGCAGCTGTTTTATGTCATTCCTTAAGCTTAAAAATGGCTTCAGAAGAACATAAATCCAGGTCCAGGTTTGTGAAGGAAAGCGTCCTAACAAACCCAGGCCTCCTGCGGTGAGAGCAAACCGAAAGGATAATGGTCCGTTTAGAAGAGCGGTCTGGTACTGGTGGAACAACAACAATTTCCTCCTGCAATTTCCCGCCTGTGGATACTGGGATGCATGCTGGAGTGACCCTGACAGGGCCCCGAATCACAGATTTGGGTCTGCCCGGAGACCTCCTGCCAGGTCAGAAGCATCAGCAAAAGATAGTAAGGTAAGTCTTAGGTTCTGGAATGACCAGATTATCAGAGGATTTTGCTGCTTACAATATTTAATTTAAAACTGAACAATTAAACTGACAAACTATGTTGTCAAATGAGAGGGTGATGGCACCGAGGTGACTACATCAGGCAAAAAGCTTTAACTCACTTCAATTTGGACAGAATTCAAAATCAGTTGGCTGTTCTTCACTCCACCGGCTGTCAAAGCTCAAATAAACAACATGATTGGCTAACAGGATCAAATCCGTGCAGCCGTTTGACCGTTAGCCTCACCGGCAAGCAGTATAGGGAGCCATGTAAGCCCAGCACCTCTGGATTTAGAAACTATTGACACTGGTGAAGACGTGAGCCCTTTTGGGAACGAGATGGATAGAACAAGTTTTCAGGCTAGAAATGATATCGACCTGCAGAGAAGGTCTCTGAAGGCTCGCACGCTAAACCATATTTGATCTAGGGACCTTAGTCTTGGCTCGGCAAACAGAGCTTCAGAAATACTTCCTTCCACAGGAGCCAAACAAATAACAACGGAGGATTGCGCGAGCCACGTTAAGAGAAATGCTCTTCGTATTAGCCAGACACACGATGGTCTCTGCTTTGTAGCTGACACACTTCAAGGAAGTATCAGTGGGGGGCCGTGTAAATCAAGCCGGGGATGTGGAAAATATACTCTTGACCTGGGGCCAAACAAAGCAGACTTCAACATTACCCAGCTTCCCTGTAAACGACCCTGAGACCTGGCACTGCTTGGCTCCACTTCCATATGTGACGAGACGGCAGAAAGACCGGGAGCTGACGGTTGGATCGACAAGGATGGTAGTGGCGGTAAATGTGAAGTGATCCCTTTCCGCACTAATTTAAAGGACTGTCTTTTCATTTTCAAGATGAAATGGCTAACAGGATCAAATCCGTGCAGCCATTTGACCACTGGCCTCACCGGCAGGCTACGTAGGGAGCCATGTAAGCCTAGTACCTCTGGATTAAGAAACTATAGATACTGGTGAAGATGTGAGCTCTTTTGGGAACAGGATGGATAGAAACAGTTTTCAGGCTAGAACTGATATCGACCTGCAGAGAAGGTCTCTGAAGGCTCGCACGCTAAACCATATTTGATCTAGGGACCTTAGTCTTGGCTCGGCAAACAGAGCTTCAGAAATACTTCCTTCCACAGGAGCCAAACGAAAAACAACGGAGGACTGAGCGAGCCACGTTAAGAGAAATGCTCTTTGCATTAGCCAGACACACGATGGCCTCTGCTTTGTAGCTGACACACTTCAAGGAAGTATCAGTGGGGGGCCGTGTAAATCAAGCCGGGGATGTGGAAAATATAGTCTTGACCTGGGGCCAAACAAAGCAGACTTCAACATTACCCAGCTTCCCTGTAAACGACCCTGAGACCTGGCACTGCTTGGCTCCACTTCCATATGTGACGAAACGGCAGAAAGACTGGGAACTGACGGTTGGATCGACAAGGATGGTGGTGGCGGTAAATGTGAAGTGATCCCTTTCCGCACTAACTTAAAGGACTGTCTTTTCATTTTCAAGATGAAATGGCTAACAGGATCAAATCCGTGCAGCCATTTGACCGTTAGCCTCACCGGCAGGCTACGTAGGGAGCCATGTAAACCTAGTACTTCTGGATTAAGAAACTATTGATACTGGTGAAGATGTGAGCTCTTTTGGGAACAGGATGGACAGAAAATGTTTTCCGGCTAGAAATGATATCGACCTGCAGAGAAGGTCTCTGAAGGCTCGCACGCTAAACCATATTTGATCTAGGGACCTTAGTCTTGGCTCGGCAAACAGAGCTTCAGAAATACTTCCTTCCACAGGAGCCAAACAAATAACAACGCAGGATTGAGCGAGCCACGTTAAGAGAAATGCTCTTTGCATTAGCCGGACAGACAATGGCCTCTGCTTTGTAGCTGACATACTTCAAGGAAGTATCAGTGGGGGGCCGTGTAAATCAAGCCGGGGATGGGGAAAATATACTCTTGACCTGGGGCCAAACAAAGCAGACTTCAACATTACCCAGCTTCCCTGTAAACGACCCTGAGACCTGGCACTGCTTGGCTCCACTTCCATATGTGACGAGACGGCAGAAAGACTGGGAGCTGACGGTTGGATCGACAATGATGTGAAGTGATCCCTTTCCGCACTAACTTAAAGAACTGTCGTTTCATTTCCAAGATGAAATCTCAGAGCACTGACTGTGGGGGAGTAACAGTGCCGACCGAGCTGGATTGTTGGCGTGATCCTCAGAGGAGTTCGGAGAGAGAAAAATAGACAGTAATGGCAGATGTATGAAGGAACTCTGCAAATTATTCTGCTCAGAGACGAAGAAGAAACCAGTCCAATGGCAAAGGGAATTGCGGTCGGTGTTATGAACACAGCTGTGGAAGAAAAATGTGCAGAGAGGGAGGAAAGGAAACCTGTGATTTATGCTTTTATTTTGTAGCTTTACCCAAAAAAATCCCTTTTGGCGTTTTCTCGTTTCTGTTGGCCGTGCGACTGCAGCTATCTCGCTCCGTCCCCTTTCGAGGTGAAGGCTCCCACACAGACACACATGTGCTTGCCTTAGCACCTCCCACCGCTCTGACATGGCCCCCGGGCCCGGTGCCGAAGCCGCAGACGCCGGGCATTGGAAATTTAAGTCAGGCAGAGGAGAAATTAGGCGAGGAGGCAAGGAAATGGGATGTTGACTTGAACTGGCCCTGAGGGCAGCTGAGAGAGTGTCCCTGTGCAGCTCTGCTGGCTGCCTGACAGTTTGATGGAGCGAGTGGAGCCTTGCCTGCAGCCCGAGCTGCCGTCTACGGCTCTGATGTAGCTCAGCGAGGAACAGATTGAGCCTCCGGGCATCGCTCTGTAGTACTCCTACCCTCCTCGCTCTCTCTCCTACTCTCTGGGCTTCAACCGGCTCCTTCTTTCTCGCCCATTCTGTCATGCCACCATATAGACGGGAACTCACAGTTCAAACCATGTTTTCACCAAGCGCTACGCTTCAGTTCAGCTCATGACAATTAAAAAAACAAGACTAATTCCCTAGTTTCCACTAGGACTGGATGGTATACCGGTACTAGTATAGCACCGCGCTACTAATGAATCATATTCGGCACTATACCGTCTCTGAAAAGTACCAGTCCGTCAGCCAGGCCCCCTCTCCCCCGTCATGTCGTTGCTGGTTTACGAGCAGACGAGCATGTTCGGCAGCGCACAATCACAGAGTACGTACAAGCAGACACAGTGTGTAGACAGAAAAGGCAGAACAGACGGATTTTGGCTTAAAAAGTAAAGATAAAGCTGAAGTTATAGCACTGAAACTCTCTCAGGGAGAGGTGCTTTAAGACATGGCTAGCTAGCTTGTGGCTAAAGTCCATCACCATTCGGCATTGTTTTAGCTACTTCTAAATCACTAATCCTTGCCTCCATGGCGACAGATAAAGTACGTTTCCCTGCAGGACAAGGAATAGCTAAACATGCTTCGCTACGTCAAAATGTAAACAAACGCCATTGGTGGATTCACACCTGACATCCACTGTAATGATACAAAGTACAGTAGCGTATCCAGTCGATACTACTATGATTACGTCAATATTTTTGAACATCACAACATCTACTTTATATTATGTTTATAAACTCAGAAAATACGTCCCTGGACACGAAAACTTTGAATATGACCAATGTATGATCCTGTAACTACTTGGGATCAGATTGATAACCGAATTTGTGGTATCATCCAAAACTAATGTAAAGTATCAAAGAAGAGAAGAATAAGGGATTATTGCATTTTAACGGGAGTGTAGATAGAACATGTCTACACGTATCTGTTATGCAGTCTACACGTATCTGTTATGTTTGACTGCCATCTACTGGTCACACTTATCATTACACCATGTACCAAATAAAATTGCTTCGAGGTCGGTAAGCAAAACTAAACTTATTCCGCACCGGGTTATAAGGCGCAATGTCGAGTTTGTCACTGAGGTAGCGCATAATGATGCACGTTTTGTCCACCCCAGGATGCAAAGGACCAATCGGACAGGACTAGCAGGTAAGGGCTTGATTTTAATACAAAAAAATTATAATACTGGTACAAAACAGACAAAAATCAACAAAAGAAAAACGCATGCCGTACGCACGGGAAGCTAAGCTAAAACGTAGCACGGAGTTGAAGAGTCCAGAGGTGACGTGCCGAGCGCACGGGAACCTAAGGGGATACTTAGCACAGAAACAAGAACAACTCGTGATTGTTGCTTACCGCAAACAAAGGATCCGTTCGGGCTCCAGTACTCTGGAATGCCCTCCCGGTAACAGTTCGAGATGCTACCTCAGTAGAAGCATTTAAGTCTCACCTTAAAACTCTAGCCTTTAACTAGACCTCCTTTTTAGAGCAGTTGATCTGCCGCTTCCTTTCTTTTTTCTCCTATGTCCCCCCCTCCCTTGTGGAGGGGGTCCGGTCCGATGACCATGGATGAAGTACTGGCTGTCCAGAGTCGAGACCCGGGATGGACCGCTCGCCTGTGTATCGGTTGGGGACATCTCTACGCTGCTGATCCGCTTGAGATGGTTTCCTGTGGACGGGACTCTCGCTGCTGTCTCGGATCCGCTTTGAACTGAACTCTCGCAGCTGTGTTGGAGCCACTATGGATTGAACTTTCACAGTATCATGTTAGACCCGCTCGACATCCATTGCTTTCGGTCCCCTAGAGGGGGGGGGTTGCCCACATCTGAGGTCCTCTCCAAGGTTTCTCATAGTCAGCATTGTCACTGGCGTCCCGCTGAGTGTGAGTTTTTCCTTGCCCTTATGTGGGTTCTTCCGAGGATGTTGTTGTCGTAATGATTTGTGCAGCCCTTTGAGACATTTGTGATTTAGGGCTATATAATTAAACATTGATTGATTGATTGATTGATACAAACTATCAGACTGCGTGGTGGGTAGTAGTGGCTTTCAGTAGGCCTTTAAGTGCTTTTAATTCATGACACACTCTGTATGTAATATGGCTTTTAATTTTTTGCGGCTCCAGACATATTTGTTTTTGTATTTTTGGTCCAATATGTCTCTTTCAACATTTTGGGTTGCCGACCCCCGGTCTAACCACTAAGCCACCGAGCGGGCCGAGTCGCTCGTTATATCGTATTTCATGACAACATTCCAGAGAGATCCTTGATAATTCCTTGACCGGCACGTGGGTGCTATATTTGATGTCGAAAAAGAAGCCGTCTTTATGGACCGCTCGCCTGTGTATGGGTTGGGGACATCTCTACGCTGCTGATCCGACTCCGCTTGGGATGGTTTCCTGTGGACGGAACTCTCGCGGCTGTGTTGGAGCCACTATGGATTGAACTTTCACAGTATCATGTTAGACCCGCTCGACATCCATTGCTTTCGGTCCCCTAAAGGGGGGGGGTTGCCCACATCTGAGGTCCTCTCCAAGGTTTCTCATAGTCAGCATTGTCACTGGCGTCCCACTGGATGTGAATTCTCCCTGCCCACTGGGTGTGAGTTTTCCTTGCCCTTTTGTGGGTTCTTCCGAGGATGTCGTAGTCGTAATGATTTGTGCAGCCCTTTGAGACATTTGTGATTTGGGGCTATATAAATAAACATTGATTGATTGATTGATCAAGAATGAACGCAGGGAGAAGGTGGGCTTAAATACGGAAGTAATCAATAAAACACAGGTGCGTGTCAAAAGTAAGTAGCAGGTGGAACAAAGATGAAACCAAGATAAACAAGGAAGTGAACAAACTAGGAACAAGCAGAAAACACAAAAGGACTCAAAAACCGAAATCAAAATGAGTTTTTGAGAAAAAACGGCATAGCTCGTTTGGTAGAGTGGCCGTGCCAGCAACTTGAGGGTTGCAGGTTCGATTCCCACTTGTGCCATCCTAGTCACTGCCGTTGTGTCCTTGGGCAAGACACTTTACCCACCTGCTCCCAGTGCCACCCACACTGGTTTAAATGTAACTTAGATATTGGGTTTCACTATGTAAAGCGCTTTGAGTCACTAGAGAAAAGCGCTATATAAATATAATTCACTTCACAGAAAAAGTAAATATTTTAAACGCACCTTATAGTCCGGAAAATACGGTTCTTGTTTTTTGTTTTTTTTTATATATTCCCAAACCGAGCTTTTGTGTGATGGAAGTCATGTGACTACTGATGCTGGAAGATAGAAGCAGAAGAAGAGGCAAGTGTCGGTAGGCAGAACGAGGAAAAAACCAAGCGGCTGGCGGGCCGCCGCCGTAATGAAAAGAATCTGGCGGCGGCCCGCTGTGTGCTGGTCATGAGAAGCATGTGCCGCCGGAAGGCTATGCTGCTAATTTAAGGGGGCAGTCAAGCCTTTCACGCTCGGCTTGTCATCAGGCCAGAGGGGGCCTCATGCTGGCTGACAGCGATTGTGAGGGTGGGTCGGCAGATAGGGTTTGAGGAAAGTGGGAAAAGCTTCACTTAACTCCCCGGCTTTCCGAGTACCTTCTGGTCGCAACTCGGCAATGATCAAACGGCGTAGGAAGGGGAGAGAATTCCAAATGAATGACCTGTGGCTACATGGCAGGAAGAGAACTCGTCTGCTCTTTCTAGTCGTCTGCTCTGTGCACGCTCTCGTTCTGCAATGCACGCCGGATTTAGGTCAACTTAACGTGTGTGAAACTCATACTTCAGGACCACCCCGCCCCAGTTTTCTGGGAGACTCCCGAATTTTAGTGCCTCAACCTTTGTCCCGAATTTCTCCCGATTTCCAGCCGGACCTGATTGAGGACAGAATGTCGTTACGTCCGCTTTTCCTCCTTATAAATCAATCGATCAATCAATCAATGTTTATTTATATAGCCCCAAATCACAAATGTCTCAAAGGACTGCACAAATCATTACGACTACGACAAGTAGTGATGACCAAAAAAAGATAGTGACAGAGAATAGAACGAAGATGGGCAATTCAACCCTAAACTCACTTTTTTCCTACAAATTAAATTTGACGGATGCTGCCCATACCTATGCTCCTTCAAAGGCTCGCCGGTGTATTTAAAACATTGTTCTGTAGGTTCTCTTGCCTTTTAGATTGTGTCTACTAATTTACCGGACCATAGGGCGCACCGGATTATAAGGCGCACTGCCGATGAAAGCTCTATTTGCGAGCTTTATTCATATATAAGGCGATTATAGGGCGTATTAAAGGAGTCATATTATATATATTTTTTCCTGAATGTAAAAGACTTCCTTGTGGTCTAACATAACATGTAATAGTGGTTCTTTGGTCCAAATGTTGCAGAAGCCGCTCTCTGACAGTCGCTTCCGAATGCGCCGTTTTATTTACGTGGCTCACTTTCGACAGCGTCTTTACTCCGTCATCTTTTTTATAGTGGTGTAGCGTGCAAGGACGGGAGTGGAAGAAGTGTCAAAACATGGCGCTAACTGTTTAAATGAAATTCAGACTTGACTGCAATCTATAACGGAGCAGCATCTCCTCATCCAGAAACAATGTTAATGTGTTCCGTGAAAAAAAACTGAACTTTCTAAGAACTAAAGTTCCTTGGGCGAATAGCGTACACTCACTACACCGGTATGTTTTAGCGCATTCATGGCGAGTTTACGGACGGATATAAGTAAGAACTTTACACTACTTTATATTAGAAATGGCAACAGTGGAGGATGAATGTCACATAACAACAAGATAGAGAAAAATAAGAAGCTTATTGACTATGGTGTCGTCACATACTACAAAGGCGGATGCGCACAATTTTTTAGGATTTATGCAGGTCCCAAATACAGATCAGCAGGTACCAGAAGGTAAGAAAAGTTGCTTTTGTATAAAAAAAGATAATACGTCTTAGCTTATACACACCCCATAATAATACAAGTATGTTGAAGCACATCAAGCGGTGCGGTTCCATAGCTTACCGAAGTCATTCCAAAACATTTTGACATATTTTTAAGCGCCGTGTGTAATGTTCTATATTTTCAATGGAACTTATAAACTGTTGGTGTTGTTTACTTGAGTCGTATTGCGATCATAGTGCAGTCTACGCATATCTCTTATGTTTGACTGCCATCTACTGGTCACATTTATTGGGCATGGCGTGGCACGGTTGGGAAAGTGGCCATGCCAGCAACCTGAGGGTTCCAGGTTACATCCCCACCTTCGACCGACCGTGTCACGTCCGTTGTGTCCTTGAGCAAGACACTTCACCCTTGCTCCTGATATTGGTTAGGGCCTTGCATGGCAGCTCCCGCCATCAGTGTGTGAATGGGTGAATGTGGAAGTAATGTCAAAGTGCTTTGAGTACCTTAAAGGTAGAAAAGTGCTATACAAGTATAACCCATTTATCATTACACCATGTGCCAAATAAAATTGCTACGAGGTCGGTAAGCAAAACCGGAATTATTTCGTACATCAGGCGCACTGTCGAGTTTTGAGGGGAAAAAAAGGATTGTAAGTCTGGAGAATACGGTAACTTTTCGTGGATGAGGAAAGTGAGGGTGAAGGACTAGAAAAAAAAAGAAAAAAGGCAAGGGCAGTGGGAGCGATTCAGATGTTATTAGACGAATTTACTAGGATAATTCTGGAAAATCCCTTATCTGCTTATTGTGTTACTAGTGTTTTAGTGAGATTATATGGTCGTACTTGAAAGTCGGAGGGGTGTGGTGACCGCCAGTGTCTCCGAGGGAAGCCACATTTCTCGACGAGGCAAGGCAGCCTGGCTGAGTTTTTTTTTTTTTTTCTCCTCCTCCACGGTGTAAGCCTCCGACGGTCGGGGGCGGCCGGTGGGAGGAGGCAAGAGAGTCCGCAGCTAGAGAAGGAACGACGCTAGCTCTCCGCTCATGTCTACGGTAAGAGCCGACTTAATACCACCATGTTCTCACCGAAACCTGCCGGTTGACATGTGGTAGGGAACCATGTTCGTTTGACCGCTCTGTTCCAAAGTAAAGCTTCATTGTCATTGTAGTGGAATTTCGGACCTTTTGGTACCATATTTTGTGTCTGTCAAAGTCCGGGAAAGAGAGCGAGGTCGAAAAGCATGAAGAAGGACACGAAAGTAAAGGAATGTCTGCTCGTTCTCTTTTTTCTATTCTGAACCACTGGAAGAGCATATGTGGGTTAGATTTGAACGTATGGTCGGTCTGACCATTCTACAAAATGTTTTGATTGTTTATTTTGACTAAGGGATTCAAGGACGTTGCAGAACAAACAGGTCCAAAACAACAAGACCTTGACACAAGAGGGAAACATATAAATGGCCAAGTAGACCAGGCCTATGTGTGATTCGCATGATTCTCGATCATCCAAGGCCTCCGGTGGACGTCTGTCTGCATGGGCAATTCAATCCAACTTTGGACTTTTTGATTATGGGTAAATAAAACTTTGTACTAAATCCACTTTGTTTGCTGTTTAAGTTTTGAAACATCCATTGCATGAAAACAAGGAAACACCGGCTGTGTTTGTGTTGCTAAAGGCAGCTGCAATACTCCGCTTCCCACCTACAGCTTTCTTCTTTGACGTCTCAGTTATTCATTGAACAAATTGCAAAAGATTCAGCCACACAGATGTCCAGAATACTGTGGAATTATGCGATGAAAGTCCTTTGTCACCGATTCTGTTCATAACTTTTATGGACAGAATTTCTAGGCGCAGTCAAGGCGTTGAGGGGTTCTGGTTTGGTGACCGCAGGATTAGGTCTCTGCTTTTTGCAGATGATGTGGTCCTGATGGCTTCATCTGACCGGGATTTTCAGCTCTCACTGGATCGGTTTGAAGCGACTGAGGTGAGAATCAGCACCTCCAAGTCCGAGTCCATGGTTCTCGCACGGAAAAGGGGGGAGTGCCATCTCCGGGTTGGGGAGGAGACCCTGCCCCAAGTGGAGGAGTTCAAGTACCTAGGAGTCTTGTTCACGAGTGAGGGAAGAGTGGATCGTGAGATCGACAGGCGGATCGGTGCGGCGTCTTCAGTAATGCGGACGTTGTACCGATCCGTTGTGGTGAAGAAGGAGCTGAGCCGGAAGGCGAAGCTCTCAATTTACCGGTCGATCTACGTTCCCATCCTCACCTATGGTCATGAGCTTTGGGTCATGACCGAAAGGATAAGATCACGGGTACAAGCGGCCCAAATGAGTTTGGGTCTCTCCCTTAGAGATAGGGTGAGAAGCTCTGCCATCCGGGAGGAACTCAAAGTAAACCCTCTGCTCCTCCACATGGAGAGGAGCCAGATGAGGTGGTTCGGGCATCTGGTCAGGATGCCACCCGAACGCCTCCCTAGGGAGGTGTTTAGGGCACGTCCAACCGGTAGGAGGCCACGGGGAAGACCCAGGACACGTTGGGAAGACTATGTCTCCCGGCTGGCCTGGGAACGCCTCGGGATCCCCCGGGAAGAGCTAGACGAAGTGGCTGGGGAGAGGGAAGTCTGGGCTTCCCTGCTTAGGCTGTTGCCCCCGCGACCCGGCCTCGGATAAGCGGAAGAAGATGGATGGATGGATTTATAGCTGGGATCGGTGCTGGATCAAAATGCCCGCTACAATCCGTGACATCACGCGCAGGATAATTTGCGCAAAATTTAAAATTGCAATTTAGTAAACTAAAAAGGCCGTATCGGCATGTGTTGCAATGTTAATATTTCATCATTGATATATAAACTATCAGACTGCGTGGTCGCTAGTCGTGGCTTTCAGTCGGCCTTTAAAATGACATGCAAACGTACAAAAATAATGACTACTAACCATTGCATGACCACTGAGTGGATGATTCAAATATTTGGAAAGGTGTTCTGGAACAAGCTGGGCCGTGACAAAGAGCGGGAACGATCCGCAACAGAGCAGGGAAGACAGCGAGCTGGCAGTGAAGGAGGAGACAGGCAAGCCACAACGCACGTCTTCAGGCTGTGAATAATTTAGAGGAGCGCTGGGGAGACGAGATGAAGATGAACACAAAACACTGGAAGCGTTTGACCTGAAGCTGGAGCTACATCAGCGCACATCACAAAGCGGTGAGCTTTCTCCCTCTTCCTCCCTTTAGTGTGTTTCCCTTTTCACGGGGTTGCTCTTCATCTCCGCGCCAGCGAGGAAACAGATGTACGCTATTCTTGTTCCGACTCACATTCGATGAAACTCAACAGGATGCTTGACAACTCTTTCCTCAGGGTTGCTTTTGTTGTGGTTGTTGTTGTTGTTTCTTACGCCCCACTCTGGACACGTCTAGAACATGTACTTCGGAGCCACAGACAGAACCCAACATACCCTTTTGGTACAGATTCCCTGGGAGAGCAGACTAGTTTACAGTATCAGCTGAATCTGATGACCTAAATTATACACAATTATGTCCAGAATGTAGGAATTTAATAAAAATCATTATTTAATCATTGGTTCCTGTCTTTAAGAAGGGGGACCGGAGGGTGTGTTCCAACTATCGTGGATCACACTCCTCAGCCTTCCCGGTAAGGTTTATTCAGTACTGGAGAGGAGGCTACGCCGGATAGTCCAACCTCGGATTTAAGGAGGAACAGTGTGGTTTTCGTCCTGGTCGTGGAACTGTGGACCAGCTCTATATCAATCAATCAATGTTTACTCATATAGCCCTAAATCACTAGTGTCTCAAAGGGCTGCACAAACCACTACGACATCCTCGGTAGGCCCACATAAGGGCAAGGAAAACTCACACCCAGTGGGACGTCGGTGACAATGATGACTATGAGAAACCTTGGAGAGGAGGAAAGCAATGGATGTCGAGCGGGTCTAACATGATACTGTGAAAGTTCAATCCATAATGGATCCAACACAGCCGCGAGAGTCCAGTCCAAAGCGGATCCGACACAGCAGCGAGAGTCCCGTTCACAGCGGAGCCAGCAGGAAACCATCCCAAGCGGAGGCGGATCTTAATATGATTTATTTTGTTCTACAAACCCCGTTTCCATATGAGTTGGGAAATTGTGTTAGATGTAAATATAAACAGAATACAATGATTTGCAAATCCTTTTCAAGCCATATTCAGTTGAATATGCTACAAAGACAACATATTTCATGTTCAAACTCATAAACTTAATTTTTTCTTTGCAAATAATAATTAACTTGGAATTTCATGGCTGCAACAGGTGCCAAAGTAGTTGGGAAAGGGCATGTTCACCACTGTGTTACATCACCTTTTCTTTTAACAACACTCAATAAACGTTTGGGAACTGAGGAAACTAATTGTTGAAGCTTTGAAAGTGGAATTCTTTCCCATTCTTGTTTTATGTAGAGCTTCAATCAATCAATCAATCAATGTTTACTTATATAGCCCTAAATCACTAGTGTCTCAAAGGGCTGCACAAACCACTACGACATCCTCGGTAGGCCCACATAAGGACAAGGAAAACTCACACCCAGTGGGACGTCGGTGACAATGATGACTATGAGAACCTTGGAGAGGAGGAAAGCAATGGATGTCGAGCGGGTCTAACATGATACTGTGAAAGTTCAATCCATAATGGATCCAACACAGCCACGAGAGTCCAGTCCAAAGCGGATCCAACACAGCAGCGAGAGTCCCGTTCACAGCGGAGCCCGCAGGAAACCATCCCAAGCGGAGGCGGATCTTAATATGATTTATTTTGTTCTACAAACCCAGTTTCCATATGAGTTGGGAAATTGTGTTAGATGTAAATATAAACAGAATACAAGGAGTTGCAAATCCTTTTCAACCCATATTCGGTTGAATATGCTACAAAGACAACATATTTGATGTTCAAACTGATTAACTTAATTTTTTCTTTGCAAATAATAATTAACTTGGAATTTCATGGCTGCAACAGGTGCCAAAGTAGTTGGGAAAGGGCATGTTCACCACTGTGTTACATCACCTTTTCTTTTAACAACACTCAATAAACGTTTGGGAACTGAGGAAACTAATTGTTGAAGCTTTGAAAGTGGAATTCTTTCCCATTCTTGTTTTATGTAGAGCTTCAATCAATCAATCAATCAATCAATCAATGTTTACTTATATAGCCCTAAATCACTATTGTCTCAAAGGGCTGCACAAACCACTACCACATCCTCGGTAGGCCCACATAAGGACAAGGAAAACTCACACCCAGTGGGACGTCGGTGACAATGATGACTATGAGAAACCTTGGAGAGGAGGAAAGCAATGGATGTCGAGCGGGTCTAACATGATACTGTGAAAGTTCAATCCATGATGGATCCAACACAGCCGCGAGAGTCCAGTCCAAAGCGGATCCAACACAGCAGCGAGAGTCCCGTTCACAGCGGAGCCCGCAGGAAACCATCCCAAGCGGAAGCGGATCGTAATATGATTTATTTTGTTCTACAAACCCCGTTTCCATATGAGTTGGGAAATTGTGTTAGATGTAAATATAAACAGAATACAATGATTTGCAAATCCTTTTCAAGCCATATTCAGTTGAATATGCTACAAAGACAACATATTTCATGTTCAAACTCATAAACTTCATTTTTTCTTTGCAAATAATAATTAACTTGGAATTTCATGGCTGCAACAGGTGCCAAAGTAGTTGGGAAAGGGCATGTTCACCACTGTGTTACATCACCTTTTCTTTTAACAACACTCAATAAACGTTTGGGAACTGAGGAAACTAATTGTTGAAGCTTTGAAAGTGGAATTCTTTCCCATTCTTGTTTTATGTAGAGCTTCAATCAATCAATCAATCAATCAATCAATGTTTACTTATATAGCCCTAAATCACTAGTGTCTCAAAGGGCTGCACAAACCACTACCACATCCTCGGTAGGCCCACATAAGGACAAGGAAAACTCACACCCAGTGGGACGTTGGTGACAATGATGACTATGAGAACCTTGGAGAGGAGGAAAGCAATGGATGTCGAGCGGGTCTAACATGATACTGTGAAAGTTCAATCCATAATGGATCCAACACAGTCGCGAGAGTCCAGTCCAAAGCGGATCCAACACAGCAGCGAGAGTCCCGTTCACAGCGGAGCCCGCAGGAAACCATCCCAAGCGGAGGCGGATCTTAATATGATTTATTTTGTTCTACAAACCCCGTTTCCATATGAGTTGGGAAATTGTGTTAGATGTAAATATAAACAGAATACAATGATTTGCAAATCCTTTTCAACCCATATTCAGTTGAATATGCTACAAAGACAACATATTTGATGTTCAAACTCATAAACTTCATTTTTTCTTTGCAAATAATAATTAACTTGGAATTTCATGGCTGCAACAAGTGCCAAAGTAGTTGGGAAAGGGCATGTTCACCACTGTGTTACATCACCTTTTCTTTTAACAACACTCAATAAACGTTTGGGAACTGAGGAAACTAATTGTTGAAGCTTTGAAAGTGGAATTCTTTCCCATTCTTGTTTTATGTAGAGCTTCAGTTGTTCAACAGTCCGGGGTCTCCGCTGTCGTATTTTACGTTTCATAATGCGCCACACATTTTTGATGGGAGACAGGTCTGGACTGCAGGCGGGCCAGGAAAGTACCCGCACTCTTTTTTTTTTTACGAAGCCACGCTGTCTTGCTGAAATAAGCAGGGGTGTCCATGATAACGTTGCTTGGATGGCAACATATATGTTGCTCCAAAATCTGTATGTACCTTTCAGCATTAATGGTGCGTTCACAGATGTGTAAGTTACCCATGCCTTGGGCACTAATACACCCCCATATCAATCAATCAATCAATGTTTACTTATATAGCCCTAAATCACTAGTGTCTCAAAGGGCTGCACAAACCACTACCACATCCTCGGTAGGCCCACATAAGGACAAGGAAAACTCACACCCAGTGGGACGTCAGTGACAATGATGACTTTGAGAACCTTGGAGAGGAGGAAAGCAATGGATGTCGAGCGGGTCTAACATGATACTGTGAAAGTTCAATCCATAATGGATCCAACACAGTCGCGAGAGTCCAGTCCAAAGCGGATCCGACACAGCAGCGAGAGTCCCGTTCACAGCGGAGCCAGCAGGAAACCATCCCAAGCGGAGGCGGATCTTAATATGATTTATTTTGTTCTACAAACCCCGTTTCCATATGAGTTGGGAAATTGTGTTAGATGTAAATATAAACAGAATACAATGATTTGCAAATCCTTTTCAACCCATATTCAGTTGAATATGCTACAAAGACAACATATTTCATGTTCAAACTCATAAACTTAATTTTTTTCTTTGCAAATAATAATTAACTTGGAATTTCATGGCTGCAACAGGTGCCAAAGTAGTTGGGAAAGGGCATGTTCACCACTGTGTTACATCACCTTTTCTTTTAACAACACTCAATAAACGTTTGGGAACTGAGGAAACTAATTGTTGAAGCTTTGAAAGTGGAATTCTTTCCCATTTTTGTTTTATGTAGAGCTTCAATCAATCAATGTTTACTTATATAGCCCTAAATCACTAGTGTCTCAAAGGGCTGCACAAACCACTACAACATCCTCGGTAGGCCCACATAAGGGCAAGGAAAAACTCACACCCAGTGGGACGTCGGTGACAATGATGACTATGAGAACCTTGGAGAGGAGGAAAGCAATGGATGTCGAGCGGGTCTAACATGATACTGTGAAAGTGCAATCCATAATGGATCCAACACAGCCGCGAGAGTCCAGTCCAAAGCGGATCCAACACAGCAGCGAGAGTCCCGTTCACAGCGGAGCCCGCAGGAAACCATCCCAAGCGGAGGCGGATCAGCAGCGCAGAGATGTCCCCAGCCGATACACAGGCGAGCAGTACATGGCCACCGGATCGGACCGGACCCCCTCCACAAGGGAGAGTGGGACATAGGAGAAAAAAGAAAAGAAACGGCAGATCAACTGGTCTAAAAAGGGAGTCTATTTAAAGGCTAGAGTATACAAATGAGTTTTAAGGTGAGACTTAAATGCTTCTACTATACTCTCTGCAGGGTTCTTGAGGGTGCATGGGAGTTTGCCCAACCAGTCTACATGTGCTTTGTGGACTTGGAGAAGGCATTGGACCGTGTCCCTCGGGAAGTCCTGTGGGGAGTGCTCAGAGAGTATGGGGTATCGGACTGTCTTATTGTGGCGGTCCACTCCCTGTATGATCAGTGTCAGAGCTTGGTCCGCATTGCCGGCAGTAAGACGGGCACTTTTCCAGTGAGGGTTAGACCTTTCTCACCCATTCTGTTCATAACTTTTATGGACAGAATTTCTAGGCGCAGTCAAGATGTTGAAAGATTCCGGTTTGGTGACCGCAGGATTAGGTCTCTGCTTTTTGCAGACGATGTGGTCCTGATGGCTTCATCTGGCCGGGATCTTCAGCTCTCACTGGATCGGTTCGCAGCCGAGTGTGAAGCGACTGTGACAAGAATCAGCACCTCCGAGTCCGGGTCCATGGTTATCGCCCGGAAAAGGGTGGAGTGCCATCTACGGGTTGGGGAGGAGACTCAGCCCCATGTGGAGGAGTTCAAGTACCTCGGAGACTTGTTTACGAGTGAAGGAAGAGTGGATCGTGAGATTGACGGGTGATTCAGTGCGGCGTCTTCAGTAATGCGGACGCTGTATCGATCCGTTGTGGTGGAGAAGGAGCTGAGCCGGAAGGCAAAGCTCCCAATTTACCGGTTGATCTAGGGCTGGGCAACGATTAAATATTTTAATCGAAGTTAATCGCACTATTTCTCCGATTAATCGCGATTAACTGCATTGTATACGCAAAGCCCAATAATGAATTCAAAAGTAGTGTGTAGTGCACCTTTATTGGAATATTCTCCCACATGAACAAAAGCGCCAAAACATTTGTTGTGTAAACACAATTTAAATCAGTCCGTGTTAAACAGTAGCAGTTAAATAGCATATTTTATGAAAATCAACTGAAAAAGTGTAAATACAAACATTTGAGCTTATTGCCACTGCCAGGGTATTTAAGTTATCCTGTTTGTTATGGAAAATAAATATAATCTACATACAAATCTCTGAGCCACAATCATAACATCTGAACAGGCAATTTCTGAGGTAACAGCAGAAACATTTTTTTTTATCAGGGATCTTATGTTTAAAAAACCTATATTATAGGTAGTGGGCTGTTTTAGGGAATTTTTGATCAAATTATCCGTAGTAGCAATATTAATATTAAACTTAGGTATAAAATACTACACGGTCTAGCTCCAGCCTATCTTGCCGATTGTATTGTACCATATGTCCCGGCAAGAAATCTGCGTTCAAAAGACTCCGGCTTATTAGTGATTCCTAGAGTCCAAAAAAAGTCTGCGGGCTATAGAGCGTTTTCCGTTCGGGCTCTAGTACTCTGGAATGCCCTCCCGGTAACAGTTCGAGATGCCACCTCAGTAGAAGCATTTAAGTCTCACCTTAAAACTCATCTGTATACTCTAGCCTTTAAATAGACCTCCTTTTTAGACCAGTTGATCTGCCGCTTCTTTTCTTTCTCTTATGTCCCCCCCTCCCTTGTGGAGGGGGTCCGGTCCGATGACCATGGATGAAGTACTGGCTGTCCAGAGTCGAGACCCAGGATGGACCGCTCGTCGGGACCCAGGATGGACCGCTCGCCTGTATCGGTTGGGGACGTCTCTACGCTGCTGATCCGCTTGAGATGGTTTCCTGTGGACGGGACTCTCGCTGCTGTCTTGGATCCGCTTGAACTGAACTCTCGCGGCTGTGTTGGAGCCACTATGGATTGAACTTTCACAGTATCATGTTAGACCCGCTCGACATCCATTGCTTTCGGTCCCATAGAGGGGGGGGGGTTGCCCACATCTGAGGTCCTCTCCAAGGTTTCTCATAGTCAGCATTGTCACTGGCGTCCCACTGGATGTGAGTTCTCCCTGCCCACTGGGTGTGAGTTTTCCTTGCCCTTTTGTGGGTTCTTCCGAGGATGTTGTAGTCGTAATGATTTGTGCAGTCCTTTGAGACATTTGTGATTTGGGGCTATATAAATAAACATTGATTGATTGATTGATTGATTGATAATAATGTTGTGTTTATTCTGCGTAGTGCACTTAGAATAATTATGACCATATCTAGGAATTGATATGATGGGAATTTTCCGATTGTTTGCTTGGTGCTTTGATAAACTGAAGGCATCATATACATGGTACTATATTGTGATGTTATGAGCCAGGGAAAAAAAGAACTACCCTACCCAGCATGCAACAGGAGTGAGGAGCATGCGCGGTAGCCCGGTATAGGTTGTGTCGCCATGACGACATCTTGTATGTTGTGATATGCACGCTCTGAAAGTAAACGTTAAGAACTCAGCCAACACTCCTGGTCTGCATTATTCATAAATAGACAGACAACACATATACTCCGCTGCTTCACAGGCCGCTGGATGTAGCTGGCAAAGTATTCCCATGCTAGCTAGCCGGTCTAGCAAGCACGCCTCATTCAGTCCAAAACAGCCCGATCTATCCACATCCAGAATTGTCTGGCGGTCGTAAGTGATCCCGGAGTGACCACGTTGTAAGCCAGCCAGGAAATTTGCAGAATTGTCCGGTATTTTTGCCAAATGTTCCATCTTTACCAAGAGCCCGTCGACGCTGAAGTACATCCGGGAGATGGCATCTTGTTAAGAAAAGGCGTTAACAAAATAAAAGCATGTAAACAACATACGCAAATGTGCGATAAAATATCAATCAATCAATCAATGTTTATTTATATAGCCCCAAATCACAAATGTCTCAAAGGGCTGCACAAATCATTACGACTACAACATCCTCGGAAGAACCCACAAAAGGGCAAGGAAAACTCACACCCAGTGGGCAGGGAGAATTCACATCCAGTGGGACGCCAGTGACAATGCTGACTATGAGAAACCTTGGAGAGGACCTCAGATGTGGGCAACCCCCCCCCCCCCCTCTAGGGGACCGAAAGCAATGGATGTGGAGCGGGTCTAACATGATACTGTGAAAGTTCAATCCATAGTGGCTCCAACACAGCCGCGAGAGTTCAGTTCAAAGCGGATCCGAGACAGCAGCGAGAGTCCCGTCGACAGGAAACCATCTCAAGCGGATCAGCAGCGTAGAGATAAATAATTGTCGGCGTTAATAGATTGATGATATCCATCCATTTTCTACCGCTTATTCCCTTTTGGGGTTGCGGGGGGCGCTGGCGCCTATCTCAGCTACAATCGGGCGGAAGGCGGGGTACACCCTGGACAAGTCGCCACCTCATCGCAGGGCCAACACAGATAGACAGACAACATTCACACTCACATTCACACACTAGGGCCAATTTAGTGTTGCCAATCAACCTATCCCCAGGTGCATGTCTTTGGAGGTGGGAGGGGCCTATCCCCAGGTGCATGTCTTTGGAGGTGGGAGGGGCCTATCCCCAGGTGCATGTCTTTGGAAGTGGGAGGAAGCCGGAGTACCCGGAGGGAACCCACGCGTTCACGGGGAGAACATGCAAACTCCACACAGGAAGATCCCGAGCCTGGATTTGAACCCAGGACTGCAGGAACTTCGTATTGTGAGGCAGACGCACTAACCCCTCTGCCACCGTGAAGCCCAGATTGATGAGTTAACGCGTAATTAACGCATTAATTTGCCCACCCCTATTTAATATATATTATTGTTTTAGTTGCTTAAGAGATATTCCTGGCTCTGAATTTGCCCATTGCTATTTTTATGTTTTTGTGCATTACTTGTTGCCGTAATCAGGTTACTCATCAGTTACTCAGTACTTGAGTAGTTTTTTTGACAACATACTTTTTACTTTTACTCAAGTAAATATTTGGGTGACTACTCCTTACTTTTACTTGAGTAATACATCTCTAAAGTAACATTACTCTTACTTGAGTACAATTTCTGGCTTCTCCACCCACCTCTGATTACCTACCAGGACGCTATTAAAAAGAGTTTGTGTCGAGATGTTATCAAAGATGTTCCCCTGCCTGAGTGTTTTCCAATAAGTTCGCGGTGAGCGGAAGACTAGACGGCGTCTGCGGTCGGAGTGACAGTTGGGAGGACAGAGGGAGGTCTGATCAACTCCCGAGGGAGGGGCTATTTATTACTGTAATTAAAGACGCGCCATGATTACAAACGACTCCCGATTCCCGAACAGAGATAATCTCTTTATTTGCCAGGGCGATACACGAGTAGCAGTTGTATGATCTGAGCGAAGACAACAATGAAAAAAGAAACACATGTAACGAGCTAACTCGATTTCCTCGCTCACTTCCCCATCCGCGACTTCCTTCCCCTGCTCGCCGTACGTGGCTGGTATTCATGGGACGTCTCTTGTTTGTAAAGGTGCCAAGTTGCGTGCGGCACGGCGGGCTGTCTATTATAAGCAGGCCTCTGGGGCGCCGTTTCCATATGGCGCCACATATGCCACTCAGCAGCATCAATTAATGTTGTTATAATAGTGATTTTTTACGAGCTGTGCCTTCACTGTCTCCCTTTTTCCTCCCTTCGCCTGAAGCCTTCAACTATTTACGTCCCCCTGAGACCCGGCGTCCTTTGCAGTGGACGTTTGTACGAACCCCGTTTCCGTATGAGTTGGGAAATTGAGTTTGATGTAAATATAAACGGAATAGAATTTGCAAACCATTTTCAATCCACATTCAATTGAATGCACAACAAAGACAAGATCTTTATGTTCTTTAGTCCAAACTTTGATGTTTTTATATGGCAACCACACAACATAAGCAATATTTTTTTCCACATAACCAACCACTAACCCTAACACTTGTGATGGGGTAGGTTTATATAAGCGTTGCTTCAACCTACACCCTTTCGGCTCAATCAATGCTCAAATGAGTGTTTTTTTTCTCTTTTTTTGTTGTTGTTCTTTGTTTTATGTGAAGATCGCCGAAATAAATAATAAAAAAAAATAAATGAATAAAGATATTTGATGTTCAACCTGATAAACATTTTTTTTTTAATGCAATTAACCATTAGCAGGTAAAAAAAGGTACATAGATAGATAGATAGTACTTTATTTATTCCGTCAGGAGTCTTCCTTCAAGAAAATTACAATTTTCAGCACAATCCCATTCAAGATCAGACAAACATTACAGGGAGACAGAACAGGATCGCTGCCGGGTCTGCCGGCTTCCAGCGCCCCTTACAAAAAATACAGGTAAACAAGGAGAGGTGGTGGGGGGGCGGGGGGGGAGTGTGGGAAGAAAAAAATAGAAGATTAAAATAAAATTAAAAAATCGGTCTTAGCATAGGCCCTGGAGTGGGGGCGCAGACAGAGGCCAAGGGAAAAAAAAAACAACATACAAGTTTTGGAACAACATATGCTGCTTTTTCATGGACGCCCCTGATTATTTCAGCAAGACAATGCCAAGGCACATTCAGCACGTGTTACAACAGTGTGGCTTCGTCAAAAAAGAGTGCGAGTACTTTCCTGGCCCGCCTGCAGTCCAGACCTGTCTCCCATGGAAAATGTGTGGCGCATTATGAAGCGTAAAATACGACAGACTGTTGAAGGACTGAAGCTCTACATAAAACAAGAATGGGAAAGAATTCCACTTTCAAAGCTTCAACAATTAGTTTCCTCAGTTCCCAAACGTTTATTGAGTGTTGTTAAAAGAAAAGGTGATGCAACAAAGTGGTGAACATGCCCTTTCCCAACTACTTTGGCACGTGTTGCAGCCATGAAATTCAAAGTTGATTATTATTTGCAAAAAAACTATATATTTATCAGTTTGAACATGAAATATGTTGTCTTTGTAGCATATTCAACTGAATATGGGTTGAAAAGGATTTGCAAATCATTGTATTCCGTTTATATTTACATCTAACACAATTTCAGGAAACAGGGTTTGTAGTTATTTTATTACGTATTTTCTTATCCAGGCCCACATGTGTTGAATACTTCTAACTTGTAGACTCCAAAAGCTGGACTGGAGGAGAAAACAGGTCTTAAATAGTGGCTGGCTGATTGACACCAGGTGTGGCCAGGTGCCAATCAGCCACAGCTGAGGGTTACACAGCACTCAGGGAGACAAACAGGAAACAGAACCAAAATAAGAGTGCTGACAGGAACTAAAGACAAATGCAGAGGAAAAACTAAGACATAGACCAAAACTGTCAGGGACGAGCCTGACACGTAAAATACGACAACACGACTGAAGCTCTACATAAAACAAGAATGGGAAATAATTCCACTTTCAAAGCTTCAACAATTAGTTTCCTCAGTTCCCAAACGTTTATTGAGTGTTGTTAAAAGAAAATGTGATGTAACACAGTGGTGAACATGCCCTTTCCCAACTACTTAGGCTTGTGTTGCGGCCATGAAATTCCAAGTTAATTATTATTTGTAAAAAAAACAACAAAGTTTATGAGTTTGAACTACAAATATCTTTTTTTTTGTAGTGCATTCAACTGAATATGGGTTGAAAAGGATTTGCAAATCATTGTATTCCGTTTATGTTTACATCCAACACAATTTCCCCACTCATATGGAAACAGGGTTTGTACATGAAAATATGTGAGAATGCTGTATAGGACTACTATGACCATGCAGGGCAAAACATGTCACTCATATCTTGCTTTTGAGTATATTTTAATGGAGTACAAATAATTTTGATCAATAGTTGATTAACAAGTTGAAAAACTTTTTCGAGTCTTAACATTTAGTGGTCAATTTTACGGAATATATACTGAACTGTGCAATCTACTAATAAAAGTATCAATCAATCAATCAATCAAAGGAGAAGGACAAACGGGCAGTAA
The DNA here is from genome assembly GCF_033978795.1 of Nerophis ophidion. Lineage (NCBI taxonomy): Eukaryota > Metazoa > Chordata > Actinopteri > Syngnathiformes > Syngnathidae > Nerophis > Nerophis ophidion. Next base: position 75,415,957 of record NC_084617.1, read on the forward strand.
AATGTATCATTTTTAACCAAATATTGGGTCAAGGAGCGCTAAAATGCACGACCCAATAGTTGGGTTTGGAATAACCCAACGTATCAGACTTTTCTTCCTCCTGTCCAGGAGATGGCAAAAAGCCGCTGCCTGACCAGATCTCAGAAAATCTGCAAAGACTCCTCCCATCCCCACCAAGGACTGTTTTCACTGCTGGACTCTAGAATCAGGTTCCACAGCCTCCGAAGTAGAACCACCAGGTTCTGTAAGAGATTCTTCCCCCTCAGGGCCTAAGACTCTTGAACGCGTCATAACTATCCTCTCTATTCCCTCCAAAATGGATTAACTGGAATAAAAAGACACCAAGAAAAGTGCACTTGTTATTAGTGAGAATATACTTATTTGAAGGTGTTTAGGGGTTCATTGAAGTGAGCTAATTTAGATTAGATTAGATTAGATTAGATAGTACTTTATGTATTCCGTCAGGAGAGTTCCTTCAGGAAAATTACAATTTTCAGCACAATCCCATTCAAGATCAGACAAACATTACAGGGAGACAGAACAGGATCGCTGACGGGTCTGCCGGCTTCCAGCGCCCCTTACAAAAAAAGACTTGTTTTGGAAAGTCTTGACAAGCCGAATATTTTTGTTCAATCAATCAATCAATCAATGTTTATTTATATAGCCCCAAATCACAAATGTCCCAAAGGACTGCACAAATCATTACGACTACAACATCCTCGGAAGAACCCACAAAAGGGCAAGGAAAACTCACACCCAGTGGGCAGGGAGAATTCACATTCAGTGGGACGCCAGCGACAATGCTGACTATGAGAAACCTTGGAGAGGACCTCAGATGTGGGCAACCCCCCCCCTCTAGGGGACCGAAAGCAATGGATGTCGAGCGGGTCTAACATGATACTGTGAAAGTTCAATCCATAGTGGCTCCAAGACAGCAGCGAGAGTCCCGTCCACAGGAAACCATCTGAAGCGGATCAGCAGCGTAGAGATGTCCCCAACCGATACAGGCGAGCGGTCCATCCTGGGTCCCGACGAGCGGTCCATCCTGGGTCTCGACTCTGGACAGTCAGTACTTCATCCATGGTCATCGGACCGGACCCCCTCCACAAGGGAGGGGGGGACATAGGAGAAAGAAAAGAAGCGGCAGATCAACTGGTCTAAAAAGGAGGTCTATTTAAAGGCTAGAGTATACAAATGAGTTTTAAGATGAGACTTAAATGCTTCTACTGAGGTAGCATCTCGAACTGTTACCGGGAGGGCATTCCAGAGTACTGGAGCCCGAACGGAAAACGCTCTATAGCCCGCAGACTTTTTTTGGGCTCTAGGAATCACTAATAAGCCGGAGTCTTTTGAACGCAGATTTCTTGCCGGGACATACGGTACAATTGTTCTATTGGCAGATAATTTTTTTTAGTTCAAATAAAATACCCCTCATTTTTGTATTTTTTTTTCTTGTTTTTGAGCACTGACTTTTCGCAGAGTACAACTCTTATTTTTTTGTGATGTAGTGATTGGAAAACATACTTGTTGGTCACAAAAAAACATTCATGAAATTTGCGTCTTTGATGAATTTATTATGCAAATATGTTGGGTCAAAAGTATACGTACAGCAAATTTAATATTTGCTTACATGTCCCTTGGCAAGTTTCACTGCTTTTGTTAGCCATCCACAAGCTCCTACTTACATTTTTGACCACAAAATTGCTGCAGTTCAGCTAAATGTGTTGCTTTTCTGACATGGACTTGTTTCTTCAGCATTGTCCACACGTTTAAGTCAGGATTTTGGGGAGGTCATTCTAAAACCTTCATTCTAGCCTGATTTAGTCCATTCCTTTACCACTTTTGAGGTGTGTTTGGGGTCGTTGTCCTGTTGGAACACCCATCAGCACCCAAGACCCAACCTTCAGGCTAGGTTGTCCTGAAGAATTTGGAGGTAATCCTCCTTTTTCATTGTCCCATTTACTCTCTGTAAAGCAGCAGTTCCATTGGCAGCAAAACAGGCCCAGAGCATAATACTACCACCGCCATGCTTGACGGTAGGAATAGTGTTCCTGGGATTAAAGGCCTCACTTTTTCTACTTCAAACATATTGCTGGGTGTTGTGGCCAAACAGCTCACTTTTTGTTTCATCTGACATCACACGGACAAAAAGATAAGACCTGGAGGAAAGTTCTGTGGTCTTGCCGTCTGCCTCTAAAACCTATGTGGTCTTATTAGACCAGCAACCGAGCCCATTAGTGTGAATTTTGTCTGCATTTATTCACAAAGCAACGAGTCGGTGATACAAGAACCAGAATCTGCGAGAGATGTTTGTTCCCCCGGTGCCTTTGGTGGTTGGATCTAAAAGGAAAGGAAGCAAAAAGCTCCGAAGCCATACCGGCCTTGTCAGCGACACCACAATTAGAGACCTGATCACTGGCAGTTAGCAGCGAGAACTAGCGAGCGACTCCTCCGTTTGACGAACACACTCAAACGCCCGGTTTTAAAACGATTTCAGATTGCTAATCACTCTCAGGATGAAAGGCCGGGTGTGTTCGTTTGTTTCCGTGCGGGGAGCTTCCCTTGCCGTCGCTCTGCCTCTGATTCTGATTGTTTTTTTTTTTTTGTTCCTTTCTCTTCCAGCAGGCAGCCGAGCCGGCAGGCAGCGGCGTTTGAAGGTGCAGTCGGAAGCGAGTGCGAGCCTGACGCTTTGTAGTAATATTTCCAGCAGCACAATCTCATTACTCTTTGACGTGGGAGATGCGTGCAGGGGCGGGTTGTCATTTCACGCTGTCAAAAGTTCCGTGAGGGGAACCGGCGGTGGGGAATAGAACTTCAATGACCTGCATGTCTCCGGCTCATTGGGACTGAATATATCAGGCCCAACAACACGGATCCCTTCCCGAGAACCGGATCCTTGAGAATGCCTGTAAGCCTAATGTCCGGTCCCTCGGGAGTGAGGAATTTCTCTCATCTGGAAAGTCGGAAAGCTGATTGTGGAGAGGCGGAGCCGACGGGCCGACGGCGGGGCAGGACACGCTGTGGCCCTGCTCAAAATGGCGGCAAAGAGGTGGAGAATGCGGTGGAACGGAGAGGCGGGGCGTGCCGGGAGCGACGCCGTAGCAATCGAGATCAGGTGCGTGGCTAGGGATATGTAGATCTGAATCTACATATCTGCAAAGCACACGGTATTTTCTTTAAATGACATTCATGGGAGACCGCATTCTCTTTGACTGTCCTTCGACAAATGGACACAGTTTTTCCCTAAGTAGAATCAGAGCTGACCCGGACATTGGAAAGTTCTCTTGCCGTCTGAGAAGTGTTGTATCCTAAATAGCTGCAATCGCTATGTAGATATGAATCTAAATATCTCCAAAGCACACGGTATTTTCTTTAAATCACATTCATGGGAGACCGCATTCTCTTTCACTGTCCTTCGACAAATGGACACAGTTTTTCCCTAAGTAGAATCAGAGCTGACCCGGACATTGGAAAGTTCTCTTGCCGTCTGAGAAGTGTTGTATCCCAAATAGCTGCAATCGCTATGTAGATATGAATCTACATATCTCCTCGCAGAGTATAAAAGGGGAGAAGGAGAAAAGATCAAGGAAGAAGGAGGTGGAGTGTCCGCAGCAGTGCAGGAAGAAGCGAGAGCGAGCAAAGAGCGACAGAGAGACGACGACACGGCAGCTGAAAAGCAGACCGGAACGAGCAGCAGAGGAGCTGAAAGAGGGATCCCAGCTGCAGAGAGGAACTTTATTGAAAAATAAAGAGTCAAACCTGTGCTAAAGCGATGTCCTTCCTGGGCGGTCCACGTAACCCACATGACGACAGCAAGAGACTGTCACAAAGATCTATTTTACAGCCTCCTTAAAGTGTTGGTATAGAACGTCTGAACCGAATTAACACCGTATACACCGAAAGCACATGGAGGTAGTAAAGACAAGCTGGTATCAGGCCCCTTTTAAGGTTATCCAGGGTAAATCCCACCTAACCTTATCCACACACAATGGTCGTTAAAGACCCGGTCTCCCCCTCCGTTAGCCGGCGCAACAAGACCAAGTACTCGTGTGGAAAATGCACACCTCATAGTCACCTCCGGTGTTGCTTTGTGTGCAAGTTCTTAAATGTAACTTATCTGAACAATATCCAGTGTTGTGGTGTTTCAATGCACTGGAATCCAGTGTGCTGTGGGGCCCTATGGTAGTGAATCACACCTGAGCCATCATAAATTAATCAAATCTTTAATGGACATGTGAAAAGTAAACAAATAACATTTGACATCCATCAATCTAGGGATCTAGATGTCTGGTCAGGACACTCCTCACTCTTTTGCCTTCACCTGACCGCCATAACCACAACACCAGGGGGAGCTCCACAAACCACGTTAAACCCAGATTCCGATCTAACAAAGGTCTTAACTCATTCTCCTTCTATGGACAAAGTTTTTCCCTAAGTAGAATCAGAGCTGACCCGGACATTGGAAAGTTTTCTTGCCGTCTGAGAAGTGTTGTATCCCAAATAGCTGCAATCTCTTAAGGTATCCATGTGTGATTTCCACAAGCGTCTGTACAGATGGAAGGAGAAACACGGGCATGTCTGGATGACTTGTCTCCATATTTCCGGTGGTTAGCTCCGAGTTACAAAACAGCTTTATTATGAAGCTGGCTAGTTTCTGACGTCATTTTCTGGCATCACTTTCTCTCCAAACTCAGTTTTTAAACGATCAATGAGTCCATACAAAGCTAAGAGCCGTAGATTCAAGAAATACACGGCGCACTTACCCGTGTAAAAAATGCTGGTTTAGAGTGGATAAAACGGGGCTTAGGCTATATAATTATTTGTTTAAGGCAGGGGTGGCCACACTTTTTCTGCAGGCAAGCTACTTTTCAATTGACCAAGTCGAGGAGATCTACTGTACCTCATTCATATTGATAATGTATATTTATTTATTCATGAAAGCGACATTTTTGTTAAGAAGTTAATAGTGTTTAATGATAATACAAGCATGTTTAACACATATGGATTCCTTTCTTTCACAAAGACAAGAATATAAGTTGGTGTATTACCTGATTCTGATGACTTGCATTGATTGGAATCAGACAGTGGTGCTGATAACGTCCACGTTTTCAAATGGAGGAGATAAAAAGTCCTTCTTTCTGTCCAATACCACATGAAAGTGGTTGGATTTGGCATCTCATTTGTTATGAGAGTAGCATATGTGTGTGTGTGGCCCTTTAATGTGTGACAGCAGGTGAGTGACGTCAGTGAGTGTGTGGGCGAGAGAGGAGAGGGAGCAGTCGCTGAGGACAGGGGAATGGCTAGTGTTTTTATGTGGGATTTGGACTGTGTGCAAGACGTCAATAAAAAGCCACGATTTGCAACTAATCGGTGGACTCGTCATTTTGCCCTGGAGTCCGGAATTGTGAAGACCCACTGCCGGGTAAAGTGAAGGGTGTTGCCCCCGAGAATCCATCGGCCCTGGAGAAGTGTCTCCCCTGTGCTCCTTGACTACGGTCTAGGCGCCGGAAGCAGGAAAGGTGCAACACACTTCATAAGAAATACATTGGCATTGAACTCCGTAGCTTGCTAGCTTGTGCACGCTAGCTTTCTGAGACTCTTATTTTGTTAGCACAGGCAGGATGAAACAGGTTTTTTATGGTGAAGACCAGAACTGTGCAGTCGGTCTTTAGAGTTTTGACAGCAGGTACGGCCCAAGAGTCTGTTGAAATAAAAAGTCTTTCTCTCCGTCCTGTCAGTGATTTTTTTTCTTAAAAATGAGCTCAAAGCAGCCAGCGTCATCTCACAAGATCCTCTTGTGCCGAGAATGTCAAACAACTGACGAAAGTGAAGTCTTGGTGACGATTGATGATTGATCATTTTTATGTCTATTTCTTTTTAATGCCTGGCTTGCGATCGACTGACACACCCTCTGCGATCGACCGGTAGCTCGCGATCGACCGGAAGCTCGCGATCGACCGGTAGCTCGCGATCGACCGGTAGCTCGCGATCGACCAGTAGCTCGCGATCGACCAGTAGCTCGCGATCGACCGGTAGCTTGCGATCGGCGTAACGGGCACCCCTGGTTTAAGGGGTTATCCGGCTTAGTGTAGACATGGCCTTAAAGTATTGAGAGTTGTGAGGGCAAAACCCACAGGGAGCTCAGAAAGATCTTCTCATGGGACCTTTAGTCATCTCCCCTCCCAACTTGGAGAGTCCTTCAAAGTGGCTTTCACATGGAATTGTTGTAATGCCCTAAAAAACTGTTCTCTGTGTAAAAAAGGCTGGCAGGCACTGGTTACCAAGCAAAGCCCGGCTTGTTGCCGGAGTGACGGTCCCAACGTGCTTCCTGGGTAATTTTGGAGGTGTTTCTCTCCGTCCTGTCAGGGATTTTTTTCCTAATAATGAGCTGGCAGCAGCCAGCGTCATCTCACAAGACCCTTGGGTGCCGGGAATGTCAAACAACTGACGAAAGTGAAGTCTTGGTGAAGATTGATCATTTTTATGTCTATTATTTTAAGCCTTGCTTGCGATCGACTGACACACCCTCTGCGATCGACCGGTAGCTTGCGATCGACCGGTTGTTCGCGATCGACCAGTAGCTTGCCATCGGCGTAACGGGCACCCCTGGTTTAAGGGGTTATCCGGCTTAGTGTAGACATGGCCTTAAAGTATTGAGAGTCGTGAGGGCAAAACCCACAGGGAGCTCTGAAAGATCTTCTCATGGGACCTTTAGTCGTCTCCCCTCCCAACTTGGAGAGTCCTTCAAAGCGGCTTTCTCATGGAATTGTTGTAATGGCCTAAAAAACTGTGTAAAAAAGTCTGGCAGGCACTGGTTACCAAGCAAAGCCCGGCTTGTTGCCGGAGTGACGGTCCCAACGTGCTTCCTGGGTAATTTTGGAGGTGTTTCTCTCCGTCCTGTCAGTGATTTTTTTCTTAATAATGAGCTCAAAGCAGCCAGCGTCATCTCACAAGACCCTTGGGTGCCGGGAATGTCAAACAACTGACGAAAGTGAAGTCTTGGTGAAGATTGATCATTTTTAGGTCTATTTTTTTTTTAAGCCTGGCTTGCGATCGACTGAGATCGCAAGCTCCGAGATCGACCCGTAGCTCGCGATCGGCGTAACGGGCACCCCTGGTTTAAGGGGTTATCCGGCTTAGTGTAGACATGGCCTTAAAGTATTGAGAGTCGTGAGGGCAAAACCCACAAGGAGCTCTGAAAGATCTTCTCATGGGACCTTTAGTCGTCTCCCCTCCCAACTTGGAGAGTCCTTCAAAGTGGCTTTCACATGGAATTGTTGTAATGCCCTAAAAAACTGTTCTCTGTATAAAAAAGGCTGGCAGGCATTGGTTACCAAGCAAAGCCCGGCTTGTTGCCGGAGTGACGGTCCCAACGTGCTTCCTGGGTAATTTTGGAGGTGTTTCTCTTCGTCCTGTCAGTGATTTTTTTCCTAATAATGAGTTGGCAACAGCCAGCGTCTTCTCACAAGACCCTTGGGTGCCGGGAATGTCAAACAACTGACGAAAGTGAAGTCTTGGTGAAGATTGATCATTTTTATGTCTATTATTTTAAGCCTGGCTTGCGATCGACTGATACACCCTCTGCGATCGACCGGTAGCTCGCGATCGACCGGTAGCTTGCGATCGGCGTAACGGGCACCCCTGGTTTAAGGGGTTATCCGGCTTAGTGTAGACATGGCCTTAAAGTATTGAGAGTCGTGAGGGCAAAACCCACAGGGAGCTCTGAAAGATCTTCTCATGGGACCTTTAGTCGTCTCCCCTCCCAACTTGGAGAGTCCTTCAAAGCTTGTTGCCGGAGTGACGGTCCCAACGTGCTTCCTGGGTAATTTTGGAGGTGTTTCTCTTAGTCCTGTCAGTGATTTTTTTCCTAATAATGATCTGGCAGCAGCCAGCGTCATCTCACAAGACCCTTGGGTGCCGGGAATGTCAAACAACTGACGAAAGTGAAGTCTTGGTGAAGATTGATCATTTTTATGTCTATTATTTTAATGCCTGGCTTGCGATCGACTGATACACCCTCTGCGATCGACCGGTAGCTTGCGATCGGCGTAACGGGCACCCCTGGTTTAAGGGGTTATCCGGCTTAGTGTAGACATGGCCTTAAAGTATTGAGAGTCGTGAGGGCAAAACCCACAGGGAGCTCTGAAAGATCTTCTCATGGGACCTTTAGTCGTCTCCCCTCCCAACTTGGAGAGTCTTTCAAAGTGGCTTTCACATGGAATTGTTGTAATGCCCTAAAAAACTGTGTAAAAAAGGCTGGCAGGCACTGGTTGCCAAGCAAAGCCCGGCTTGTTGCCGGGGTGACGGTCCCAACGTGCTTCCTGGGTAATTTCGGAGGTCACTGGTTAGTGCACGCCTATGTGGTGCAGATGGGCCCACCCTCATTCACAGCCCAGCAGGAGCTCTTTCATTACGCCCGCTGAATGGCCTCATTCATCCACTCCACCTCCATTGGTCACACCGAGTCTCTTTACAGCGCCGAGGACAAACTTTTCTCTCTTTCTGCTCGCTGATCATCTACGCACCACCCACCTTAGTCATGCTTCACTTTTGTTCCAAAGCATGTGCCGGCTAAAGGAATGGCCCTGAGCTTAGGCAGGAAACTATCCCTGCCTGATTATTATGTGACATTCCGCTGGGGAAATAACAAAATACCTAATCACTTATCTTTCTTAGACATTTGAGGTGATTCTATGCTTTCGACTTCGTGGCAAGTGTGGAGAAGGCCGTTTTCTGTTCAAGCATAGTTGTGGCCCAGCTCTCAAAGTCAAGCATAAAGACATGCTTGGGTGGGTTTGGTGTGGCTTGAGACTTAACTTTTTTTAACTGCTTTTTTATCCAACAAATTTTTCTTGAGATATTTTGTATTTACTTTTTCAATGTGTGTTTCAACTGTGGTTGTTTTTAAAGGGCTTTATGAATAAAGTTGGTATGATATTAGGGATGCACCGATTAATCGGTAAGCGAATATATTCGGCCTAATACGGCAAAAAAAGCCTTCGGTGGAATGAGTTAAAAACAAGGCCGAATAGTGGCGTGTGACGCAATTTTTGACGCGGTGACGTTGGGATATGTTGTGTACCTGTATAAGTGTATGAGGTTACAAGCACACACTTATTGAGATTTAGTGGGGCCTCTGTTTACATTATTAGCCTGTTGTGTAGGCTACCTGTATAAGTGTATGAGGTTACAAGCACACACTTAATTGAGATTTACTTGAGCCTTCTGTTTACATTATTAGCATATCTACTGTGGCTAAGCAGACTTTTGCCAAAAGGACAATAATTCATTTGTTGTGGGTTTATCCACTTTAATGCACTTTGTTTTTTTTTGGAATGCATGTTTTGTTTGAAGGCCTAATATAAATGAAAAACTTTGTGTTTTTTTTTTTGAAAAGCAAAGGCTACTGGAATATTAAAAAAATGTCAATATTCAATAAAAAATTACCTTATTTGAAAAACATGTGTAAATATTTATTCTAGGCTATTTATGCAATATTTAAAAAATTGTGAAAAACTGCATTCATTATTCGGTATTCGGCCTTCGGCCAAGCGTTTAAATTTTATTCGGCTTCGGCTTCGGCCACAAATTTTCATTTCGGTGCATCCCTATTTGATATGGTATGGTAGAAGAATTTGGGGGCGGGGGGAGAGTTGCAGGGTGCTGGAGCCTATCTCAGATATATTTGGGTGGAAGGCAGAGTACACCCTGGACAACTGGACAAGTCGCCATCTCAAGGTTTAGATGTGGTCCTAATATATATATATATATATATATATATATATATATATATATATATATATATATATATATATATATATATATATATATATATATACATATATATACATATACATACATATATATATATATATATATATATATATATATATATATATATATATATATATATATATATATATATATATATATATGCCTTCAGTGACAATCTACAATGTAAATAGTCATGAAAATTAATAAAAAATGCTTTGAAATGCGAAGGTGTGTCCAAACGTTTGACCTCTATATGCACATATATATATATATATATATATATATATATGTATCACTGCACGTAAGCGATGATATTACGGAACTTTGATCCCTCAGGCGGTACTGCATCAAAAACCGACATCAGTGTGTAAAGGATATCACCACACGGGCTCAGGAACACTTCATAAAACCACTGTCAGTGACTACAGTTGGTCGCTACATCTGTAAGTGCAAGTTAAAACTCTACTATGCACAGCCAAAGCCATTTATCAACAACACCCAGGAACGCTGCCGGCTTCTCTGGGCCCGAGATCATCTGAGATAGACTGATGCAAAGTGGAAAACTGTTCTGTGGTCTGAGGAGTCCACATTTCAAATTATATTTGGAAACTGTGGACGTGGTGTCTTCCGGGACAAAGAGGAAAATAACCATCCGGATTGTTGTAGGCGCAAAGTTGAAAAGCCAGCATGTGTGATGGTATGGGGGTGCATTAGTGCCCAAGGCATGGGTAACTTACACATCTGTGAAGGCACCATTAATGCTGAAAGATACATACAGGTTTTGGAGCAACATATGTTGTCATCCAAGCAACCTTCTCATGGACGCCCCTGCTTATTTCAGCAAGACAATGCCAAGCCACGTGTTACAACAGCGTGGCTTCGTAGTAAAAGAGTGCGGGTACTTTCCTGGCCCGCCTGCAGTCCAGACATGTCTCCCATGGAAAATGTGTGGCGCATTATGAAGCGTAATGTCAGAGTTATTTTGTGTCGAACCCCAAGATGCAGAGAAGGAGGGAGGCATTTTGCAGGAAAATATAGTTTAAATTAAAATACTAGAACCAGAACAAACAAAGGGTACAAACAAAAAGCAGGCACGTGGGCGGATATAACAAACTAAGGGCTATGAAGAAACAAATCGGAAGCAGGGAACAAAAAACAGTAAGCTACAAACATCTACCAATCACACGACCAGTAGGAATGACAAGTAGAAAATGGCATTGACACGACAATAATCCAGCCCTGACTGGAGGAGAAAACAGGTCTTAAATAGTGGCTGGCTGATTGACACCAGGTGTGGCCAGGTGCCAATCAGCCACAGCTGAGGGTTACACAGCACTCAGGGAGACAAACAGGAAACAGAACCAAAATAAGAGTGCTGACAGGAACTAAAGACAAATGCAGAGGAAAAACTAAGACATAGACCAAAACTGTCAGGGACAACAAGCCTGACACGTGAAATACGACAGCGGAGACCTCGGACTGTTGAACGACTGAAGCTCTACATAAAACAAGAATGGTAAAGAATTCCACTTTCAAAGCTTCAACAATTAGTTTCCTCAGTTCCCAAACGTTTATTGAATGTTGTTAAAAGTGAAGTAAAGTGAATTATATTTATATAGCGCTTTTCTCTAGTGACTCAAAGCGCTTTACATAGTGAAACCCAATATCTAAGTTACATTTAAACCAGTGTGGGTGGCACTGGGAGCAGGTGGGTAAAGTGTCTTGCCCAAGGACACAACGGCAGTGACTAAATCGGACCTGCAACCCTCAGGTTGCTGGCACGGCCACTCTACCAACCGAGCTATACCGCCCGGTTGGTAGAAAAGAAAAGAAAAGGTGCTGTAACACAGTGGTGAACATGCCCTTTCCCAACTACTTTGGCACGTGTTGCAGTCATGAAATTCTAAGTTAATTATTATTTGCAAAAAAATAAAAATAAAGTTTATCAGTTTGAACATGAAATATGTTGTCTTTGTAGCATATTCAACTGAATATGGGTTGAAAAGGATTTGCAAATCATTGTATTCTGTTTATATTTATATCTAACACAATTTCCCAACTCATACGGAAACGGGGTTTGTAGAACAAAATAAATCATATTAAGATCCGCCTCCGCTTGGGATGGTTTCCTGCGGGCTCCGCTGTGAACGGGACTCTCGCCGCTGTGTTGGATCCGCTTTGGACTGGACTCTCGCGACTGTGTTGGATCCATTATGGATTGAACTTTCACAGTATCATGTTAGACCCGCTCGACATCTATTGCTTTCCTCCTCTCCAAGGTTCTCATAGTCATCATTGTCACCGACGTCCCACTGGGTGTGAGTTTTCCTTGCCCTTATGTGGGCCTACCGAGGATGTCGTAGTGGTTTGTGCAGCCCTTTGAGACACTAGTGATTTAGGGCTATATAAGTAAACATTGATTGATTGATTGATTGGAGCTCTACATAAAACAAGAATGGGAAAGAATTCCACTTTCAAAGCTTCAACAATTAGTTTCCTCAGTTCCCAAACGTTTATTGAGTGTTGTTAAAAGAAAAGGTGATGTAACACAGTGGTGAACATGCCCTTTCCCAACTACTTCGGCAGCTGTTGCAGTCATGAAATTCTAAGTTAATTATTATTTGCCAACAAAGAGATGAAGTTTATGAGTTTGAACATCAAATATGTTGTCTTTGTAGCATATTCAACTGAATATGGGTTGAAAAGGATTTGCAAATCATTGTATTCTGTTTATATTTACATCTAACACAATTTCCCAACTCATACGGAAACGGGGTTTGTAGAACAAAATAAATCATATTAAGATCCGCCTCCGCTTGGGATGGTTTCCTGCTGGCTCCGCTGTGAACGGGACTCGCGCCGCTGTGTTGGATCCATTATGGATTGAACTTTCACAGTATCATGTTAGACCCGCTCGACATCCATTGCTTTCCTCCTCTCCAAGGTTCTCATAGTCATCATTGTCACCGACGTCCCACTGGGTGTGAGTTTTCCTTGCCCTTATGTGGGCCTACCGAGGATGTCGTAGTGGTTTGTGGAGCCCTTTGAGACACTAGTGATTTAGGGCTATATAAGTAAACATTGATTGATTGATTGAAGCTCTACATAAAACAAGAATGGGAAAGAATTCCACTTTCAAAGCTTCAACAATTAGTTTCCTCAGTTCCCAAACGTTTATTGACTGTTGTTAAAAGAAAAGGTGATGTAAGACAGTGGTGAACATGCCCTTTCCCAACTACTTCGGCAACTGTTGCAGTCATGAAATTCTAAGTTAATTATTATTTGCAACAAAGAGATAAAGTTTATCAGTTTGAACATCAAATATGTTGTCTTTGTAGCATATTCAACTGAATATGGGTTGAAAAGGATTTGCAAATCATTGTATTCTGTTTATATTTACATCTAACACAATTTCCCAACTCATATGGAAACAGGGTTTGTAGAACAAAATAAATCATATTAAGATCCGCCTCCGCTTGGGATGGTTTCTTGCTGGCTCCGCTGTGAACGGGACTCTCGCAGCTGTGTTGGTTCCGCTTTGGACTGGACTCTCGCGACTGTGTTGGATCCATTATGGATTGAACTTTCACAGTATCATGTTAGACCCGCTCGACATCCATTGCTTTCCTCCTCTCCAAGGTTCTCATAGTCATCATTGTCACCGACGTCCCACTGGGTGTGAGTTTTCCTTGCCCTTATGTGGGCCTACCGAGGATGTCGTAGTGGTTTGTGCAGCCTTTTGAGACACTAGTGATTTAGGGCTATATAAGTAAACATTGATTGATTGATTGATTGAAGCTCTACATAAAACAAGAATGGGAAAGAATTCCACTTTCAAAGCTTCAACAATTAGTTTCCTCAGTTCCCAAACGTTTATTGAGTGTTGTTAAAAGAAAAGGTGATGTAACACAGTGGTGAACATGCCCTTTCCCAACTACTTCGGCAACTGTTGCAGTCATGAAATTCTAAGTTAATTATTATTTGCCAACAAAGAGATGAAGTTTATGAGTTTGAACATCAAATATGTTGTCTTTGTAGCATATTCAACTGAATATGGGTTGAAAAGGATTTGCAAATCATTGTATTCTGTTTATATTTACATCTAACACAATTTCCCAACTCATATGGAAACGGGGTTTGTAGAACAAAATAAATCATATTAAGATCCGCCTCTGCTTGGGATGGTTTCCTGCTGGCTCCGCTGTGAACGGGACTCTCGCTGCTGTGTCGGATCCGCTTTGGACTGGACTCTCGCGACTGTGTTGGATCCATTGTGGATTGAACTTTCACAGTATCATGTTAGACCCGCTCGACATCCATTGCTTTCCTCCTCTCCAAGGTTCTCATAGTCATCATTGTCACCGACGTCCCACTGGGTGTGAGTTTTCCATGTCCTTATTTGGGCCTACCGAGGATGTCGTAGTGGTTTGTGCAGCCCTTTGAGACACTAGTGATTTAGGGCTATATAAGTAAACATTGATTGATTGATTGATTGAAGCTCTACATAAAACAAGAATGGGAAAGAATTCCACTTTCAAAGCTTCAACAATTAGTTTCCTCAGTTCCCAAACGTTTATTGAGTGTTGTTAAAAGAAAAGGTTATGTAACACAGTGGTGAACATGCCCTTTCCCAACTACTTTGGCACGTGTTGCAGCCATGAAATTCCAAGTTAATTATTATTTGCAAAGAAAAAATAAAGTTTATGAGTTTGAACATGAAATATGTTGTCTTTGTAGCATATTCAACTGAATATGGGTTGAAAAGGATTTGCAAATGATTGTATTCTGTTTATATTTACATCTAACACAATCTCCCAACTCATATGGAAACGGGGTTTGTAGAACAAAATAAATCATATTAAGATCCGCCTCCGCTTGGGATGGTTTCCTGCTGGCTCCGCTGTGAACGGGACTCTCGCTGCTGTGTTGGATCCGCTTTGGACTGGCATCTCGCGACTGTGTTGGATCCATTATGGATTGAACTTTCACAGTATCATGTTAGACCCGCCCGACATCCATTGCTTTCCTCCTCTCCAAGGTTCTCATAGTCGTCATTGTCACCGACGTCCCACTGGGTGTGAGTTTTCCTTGCCCTTATGTGGGCCTACTGAGGATGTGGTAGTGGTTTGTGCAGCCCTCTGAGACACTAGTGATTTAGGGCTATATAAGTAAACATTGATTGATTGATTGAAGCTCCACATAAAACAAGAATGGGAAAGAATTCCACTTTCAATGCTTCAACAATTAAGTTCCCAAACGTTTATTGAGTGTTGTTAAAAGAAAAGGTGATGTAACACAGTGGTGAACATGCCCTTTCCCAACTACTTTGGCACCTATTGCAGTCATGAAATTCTAAGTTAATTATTATTTGCAAAGAAAAAATAACGTTTATGAGTTTGAACATCAAATATGTTGTCTTTGTAGCATATTCAACTGAATATGGCTTGAAAAGGATTTGCAAATCATTGTATTCTGTTTATATTTACATCTAACACAATTTTCCAACTCATATGGAAACAGGGTTTGTAGAACAAAATAAATCATATTATGACCGCCTTATCATCCCCTGCACCTGATCTGAATAGACAGTCTGGTTTTCAGTGTGCTTTATAATACGGTGGTCGGAAAAAATACTTAGTTTTTGTGTCCGACCTTCAATCCAAACAGCAAGGAATGATCCCAAGTCATCATTCCCCTTTTAAGAAGCTGTAACTGCAGCACTTAGCTCAGTCTACCGCACGGCTTTATTTTCCCGGCCCTGGAGTGAGTCCCGGGTCTGGCTCTGTGCAAAGTGGACTAATTGTCTCGGGTCGGCTCGCGTGCCGGCAACAAGATCCACTTCATCCGTGTGACAGTGTGCACCGGTTTTGTTTCTCCCGTCCGACTCCTCGCTCTCTATCTCTCGCCGCAGATTTAGCCGCTCCGCTTCTTAAAACTACCGAGCTGTAAAATTGAGCGGAGGCTAGGCGGGATTCAAAATGAGACCTGGCGTTGTGGACGCACTCACCTTGAGGAGGGTCACTGCTGCCGGCGCCACCTAGAGGGGGGGAGGCAGAACGTCAGCCATTGTGCATGAAGGGGCAGGTGAGAAAGATTTGTTGACAATATGACAAAGAACAACCAGATTAGCAGACAATCCACACACAGCAGAAATTACAAAGGTGTTGAACAGCAAACGATGTACATTTAATTATTCTCCACTCCTATTCTCCAACATATCTTTGTGTTTTATTGGAATTTTTTCGCCCAAAGCCTAACTAAAATGTATAAACCAGGGGTCAGAAACCAATGGCTCTAGATCAGGGATCACCAACGCCCGTAAGGACCAGATGAGTCGCCCGCTGGCCTGTTTTAAAAATAGCTCAAACAGCAGCACTTACCAGTGAGCTGCCTCTATTTTTTTAATTTTATGTATTTACTAGCAAGCTGGTCTGGCTTTGCTGGACATTTTTAATTCTAAGAGAGACAAAACTCAAATAGAATTTGAAAATGCAAGAAAATATTTGAAAAACTTGGTCTTCACTTGTTTAAATAAACTCATTTATTTTTTTACTTTGCTTCTTGTAACTTTCAGAAAAATAATTTTAGAGAGAAAATGCAACCTTAAAAATGGTTTTAGGATTTTTAAGCACATATACCTTTTTACCTTTTAAATTCCTTCCTCTTCTTTCCTGACAATTTAAATGAATGTTCAAGTAGTGAAGTGAATTTTATTTATATAGCGCTTTTCTCTAGTGACTCAAGGCGCTTTACATAGTGAAACCCAATATCTAAGTTACATTTAAACCAGTGTGGGTGGCACTGGGAGCAGGTGGGTAAAGTGTCTTGCCCATGGACACAACGGCAGTGACTAGGATGGCAGAAGCGGGAATCGAACCTGCAACCCTCGAATTGCTGGCACGGCCGCTCTACCAACCGAGCTATACCGGTAAAGAATAATAAATACATTTTAATTTAATTTGTCATTTTAGCTTCTGTTTTTTTCGATGAAGAATATTTGTGAAATATTTCTTTAAACTTGTTATGATTAAAATTTAAAAAAAAATATTCTGGAAAATTGGGAAAATCTGTAGAATCAAATTTAAATCTTACTTAAAAGTATTTTGAATTTCTTTTAAAAATTTTGTTCGGGAAAATCTAGAAGAAATAATGATTTGTCTTTGTTAGAAATATAGCTTGGTCCAATTTGTTATATATTCTAACAAAATGAAGATTGGACTTTAACCTATTTAAAACATGTCATCAAAATTCTAAAATTAATCTTAATCAGGAAATATTACTATTAAGGTTCCATAGATTTTTTTTTTTTTTAATTTTTTCAAAAAGATTGGAATTAGCTAGTTTTTCTCTTCTTTTTTTGGGTTGAATTTTGAATTTTAAAGAGTCGAAATTTAAGATAAACTATGTTTCAAAATTTAATTTTCATTTTTTTCCTGTTTTCTCCTGTTTTAAACTGTTCAATTAAGTGTTTTTTTCCGACAAAGAATATTTGTGAAATATTTCTTTAAACTTGTTATGATTAAAATAAAATAAAAACATATTCTGGAAAATTGGGAAAATCTGTAGAATCAAATTTAAATCTTATTTCAAAGTCTTTTGAATTTCTTTTAAAAATGTTGTTCTGGAAAATCTAGAAGAAATAATGATTTGTCTTTGTTAGAAATATAGCTTGGTCCAATTTGTTATATATTCTAACAAAATGAAGATTGGATTTTAACCTATTTAAAACATGTCATCAAAATTCTAAAATTAATCTTAATCAGGAAATATTACTATTACGGTTCCATAATTTTTTTTTTTTAATTTTTTCAAGAAGATTGGAATTAGCTAGTTTTTCTCTTCTTTTTTTTGGTTTAATTTTGAACTTTAAAGAGTCGAAATTGAAGATAAACTATGTTTCAAAATTAAATTATCATTTTTTTCCTGTTTTCTCCTCTTTTAAACTGTTCAATTAAGTGTTTTTTTCGACGAAGAATATTTGTGAAATATTTCTTCTAACTTGTTATGATTAAAATAAAATAAAAATATTCTGCGAAATCTAGAAAATCTGTAGAATCAAATTTAAATCTTATTTCAAAGTCTTTTGAATTTCTTTTAAAAAAAAATTTCGGGAAAATCTAGAAGAAATAATGATTTGTCTTTGTTAGAAATATAGCTTGGTCCAATTTGTTATATTTTCTAACAAAGTGCAGATTGGATTTTAACCTATTTAAAACATGTCATCAAAATTCTAAAATTAATCTTAATCAGGAAATATTACTATTAAGGTTCCATAGATTTTTTTTTTTTTTCAAAAAGATTGGAATTAGCTAGTTTTTCTCTTCTTTTTTTTGGTTGAATTTTGAATTTTAAAGAGTCGAAATTTAAGATAAACTATGTTTCAAAATTTAATTTTCATTTTTTTCCTGTTTTCTCCTCTTTTAAACCGTTCAATTAAGTGTTTTTTTCGACAAAGAATATTTGTGAAATATTTCTTTAAACTTGTTATGATTAAAATAAAAATAAAAATATTCTGGGAAATTGGGAAAATCTGTAGAATCAAATTTAAATCTTATTTAAAAGTATTTTGAATTTCTTTTAAAAATGTTGTTCTGGAAAATCTAAAAGAAATAATGATTTGTCTTTGTTAGAAATATAGCTTGGTCCAATTTGTTATATATTCTAACAAAGTGCAGATTGGATTTTAACCTATTTAAAACATGTCATCAACATTCTAAAATTAATCTTAATCATGAAAAATTACTAATGATGTTCTGTAATTATTATTATAATATCGGACATCTCTAGAGTGGAGAGGCGGAGCCAACAGTCTGACGGCTGGCCCAAGATGGTGGAAAGGAGGCGGAGAATACGGCGGAGCGTGCCGGGAGCGACGCCACCGCAATCTTAGTCACGATTAACCCTTCTCCTCATGCTGTATAAAAGGGGAGAAGGAGAGTTCGCGGAAGGAGTAGGAGAGCCGGTGGTAGTGACTAGGAAGCAAGAGCGCCCAAAAAGAAGACGACGGCAGCTGAAGAGCGGACCGGGAACGAGCAGCGGAGGAAGGAGCTGAAAAGCGACCTGACCGCAGACAAGCTTTATTGAAAAATAAAGAAGTCCAACCTGCTCAAAAGCATGTCCTTCCTGGGTGGTCCATTGAACCCGCACGACGACAGCAAGAGACTGTCAGATCTAGTTTTGATGTTAAAGGTCTGAAAAAACGTGGGGGCCGGATTGTAAATCTTAACGGGTCGCCTAGCTGTGACTAAGCGATGCCAGCCACCGCCACCTTAGCGATTAAGCGGGTTTGCACTCCCCACCGCGGACAGGCTTCCCTCCCTCCGCCAAGGTGCTGCACTATCATTTGCAGGAAAATGACTTCCGTAATGAAGAATCCAGGCCCATAAATCCTCCTGGCCTCGCCTTCCCTCCGCCGCCATGGTCCCGTCGAGGAGCTAGTAAAAATACCCTTTTAAAAAATTCATAGTGCAATTTTGCTCAAATCCCTCCCAGCAAGCACAATTATGGGACTTTCATCTCAATTGATTTATGTCCCCGGCCAGGAGAGGGAGGTGCACGGCGAGGAGACGAAACGGGAAGGTAGAAAAAACAAGTGGTAAATCATTGTTTTTTTAAAAGGGAAAGGCCAAGGTGTTCTGTCACCTTCGATGTGTGCTTGCATGGCGGATGATGGAGAGGCGTGTGTGCGCATGGAGGGAAGAAGAGGGATGGGAGAGGAGCGATTAAAAAGCAGAAGCGAGAGGAGGAGGCGGAGGGAAGCGAGGTGGGAGGGGAGATGGGGAGCGGTATTCCATTTGATTAATAACACTAATCAAATTATACAGTGTTCCACTGTGTCCTGAAATCTGGGGCCATAATGTCCTCTAATGGCGAGGTTCATGGAGCTAAACTTCAGAGGGGAAAAAAAACACATCGCTGACTGCAGCGGGCCTTAATGAAGGCAGTAAAACATCCATTTCCACAAGCATGAAATGAAAGGCAAGATTGGAGATGTGCACCCGGTGGCTCGGCGGCTGCACGGAAATGGAAGGCTGTTAACACAAAAGACGGTGTGGAAGAGAGAGAGAGAGAGACGGAGGTGCTTGTAAAAAGAATTGAAGAGATTTAAAGGGCAAGAGCGCCGAGAACAATGGAATAGCACCAGGGAAGAAGAAAAAAAAAAAGATCAAGCGAGGAGAGGGAGAGGAGATTGGTAGACGTACTCGGAGAACTGATTATGGATGGGCTTTTACCTTTAATGAGACGAACTGCAGTCCCAGTGCATCACTGTTTAGTCGCACCTGCACCTGAACGCACCATTCTCAGTTCCACTCTACATCCCTGTGTTTTATACCTGTTTTCCCTGTCCATCCATCCAGTCAACAACATGGCCTGTCCACACAGGTATCAATCAATCAATCAATGTTTATTTATATAGCCCATCCATCCATCCATCCATTTTCTACCGCTTATTCCCTTTCGGGGTTGCGGGGGCCCCAAATCACAAATGTCTCAAAGGACTGCACAAATCACTACGACTACAACATCCTCGGAAGAACCCACAAAAGGGCAAGGAAAACTCACACCCAGTGGGCAGGGAGAATTCACATCCAGAAACCTTGGAGAGGACCTCAGATGTAGCGAACCCCCCCCTCTAGGGGACCGAAAGCAATGGATGTGGAGCGGGTCTAACATGATACTGTGAAAGTTCAATCCATAGTGGCTCCAACACAACCGCGAGAGTTCAGTTCAAAGCGGATCCAAGACAGCAGCGAGAGTCCCGTCCACAGGAAACCATCTCAAGTGGAGGCGGATCAGCAGCGTAGAGATGTCCCCAACCCATACACAGGCGAGCGGTCCATCCTGGGTCTCGACTCTGGACAGCCAGGTACTGACTGTCTACAGCAGGGGTGTCAAACTCAAATACAGAGTGGGCCAACATTTTAAACGGAACAAAGCCGCGGGCCAAGGTTGAACAACTTAACCTTTTAATAGGGACCCAAACAAGTTTTGCATTGAATATTGAACAAGCAAGGCTTATATAATTTTAGTGACATGCAAAATCCAGTTTCAAATAATAATAATAATAATATTAATGATTAAAAAAATATCAATGGCATATCAAATAAGATTTAATTAAAAAATGTATGCCTTTTTTTCTATTTGCAATCTTCTGAGGTAAATATCCAATTTTTTCCAAAGGCTAATAATACATTTGAAAATAAAATAACAATAATGAATGAACCAAACATTCAAGCCTTGAAGTAGCGAGAGAAAATGCATGATTAAAACGTTAATTATTGGTCACTTTGCTGGAAGTTTCCCGGAAAAGTTAGTGCTGCAAGGGGTTATGGGTATTTTTTCTGTTGTTACGGTGCAGATGTTCACCCGAAATGTGTTTGTCATTCTTGTTTGGTGTGGGTTCACAGTTTAGTTCAATCAATCAATCAATCAATGTTTACTTATTTAGCCCTAAATCACGAGTGTCTCAAAGGGCTGCACAAACCACTACCACATCCTGTGGCAACCATAAAGTACGAATATTTATCAACAACATCCAGAAACGCCCCCAGCTTCTCTGGGCCCGATATCATCTAAGATGGACTGATGCAAAGTAGAAAAGTGTTCAGTGGTCTGACGAGTCCACATTTCAAATTCTTTAGTTTATTAAGGATCCCCATTAGTCTACACCGCAGTGGAGACTATTCTTCCTGGGATCCACGCAAAAAAAACTTCACACAACCACAGAACAAACGATTAAAATGCAGTACAACATGATCCAATAATAAATGTCATAATACAAAAATAGCAACAACAAAGAATCCAAAAATACTAATAAATGTTGTTACATAATGATTTTCATACCAAAGATAAAAATAGTAATATTAAAATAGATATGCTGTATGGATTTTTGCAAAAATAAAAAAAAGAACCAATGGCCTAAAATATACACATTAGTGTACCAAAGACAAACAATAAGTGACGAAAAAGTGTGGCGCATATTTGTAACAATGTTAAAGTTGTTTATACGGCCACCTTCAGTGTGACCTGTATGGCTGTTGACCAAGTATGCCTTGCATTCACTTGTGTGTGTGTGTGTGTGTAAAAGCCACAAATATTATGTGACCGCTGTTAGTATGGAGGAAAAGCGGACGTGATAACAGGTTGTAGAGAACGCTAAAGGCAGTGCCTTAAATGCACGCCCCCAATGTAGTTGGGAAATCGGTAGAAATTCGGGAGAATGGTTGCCCCGGGAGATTTTCGGGAGGGGCACTGAACTTCGGGAGTCTACCGGGAAAATTAGGAGGGTTGGCAAGTATGAATATTAGCGGTGAATGCGGTGTTTCAGCGGCAGGCCAGCTCTAATCCTGAATTGATATTGCCTCAAGGGCCAAATTAAATTACACGGCGGGCCAGATTTGGCCCGCGGGCCAGAGTTTGACACCCATGGTCTACACTATGGGTCACCGACCTTTTTGAAACCAAGAGCTACTTTTTGAGTACTGATTGATGCCAAGGGCTACCAGTTTGATATACACTTAAATAAATTGCCAGAAATAACCAATTTGCTCAATTTACCTCTAATAAATAAATCTAAATATATATAAAATTGGTATTTCTGTCTGTCATTCCGTCGTACATTTTTTTTCCTTTTACGGAAGGTTTTTTGTAGAGAGTAAATGATGAAAAAAAACACTTAATTGAACAGTTTAAAAGAGGAGAAAACAGGAAAGAAATGAAAATTAAATTTTGAAACATAGTTTATCTTCAATTTCAACTCTTTAAAATTCAAAATTCAACCCGAAAATAGAAGAGAAAAACTTTTTGAAAAAATTAAAAATAATAATTTATGGAACATCATTAGTAATTTTTCCTGATTAAGATTAATTTTAGAATTTTTGGAAACACTGATCATCTTAATGATTTCTCACAATAAATATATATAGAAACAGATAAATATCCAAAAACAAAAATGGGTATTTTTGTCTGTCATTCCGTCGTACTTTTTTTTTCCTTTACCGAAGTTTTTTTGTAGAGAATAAATGATGAAAAAAACACTTAATTCAACAGTTTAAAAGAGGAGAAAACATGGAAAAAATGAAAATTAAATTTTGAAACAAAGTTTATCTTCAATTTCGACTCTTTTAAGTTCAAAATTAAACCAAAAAAAGAAGAGAAAAACTAGCTAATTCCAATCTTTTTGAAAAATCTTTAAAAAATAATTTATGAAACATCATTAGTAATTTTTCCTGATTAAGATGAATTTTAGAATTTTGTTTTAGAATCATGTTTTAAATAGGTTAAAATCCAATCTTCATTTTCTTAGAATATATAACAAATTGGACCAAGCTATATTTCTAACAAAGACAAATCCTTATTTTTTCTAGATTTTCCAGAACAAAAATGTTAAAAGAAATTCAAAAGACTTTGAAATATGATTTAAATTTGATTCTAAAGATTTTCTAGACTTGCCAGAATAATTTTGGGGAATTTTAATCATAATAAATTAGAAGGAATATTTCACAAATATTCTTCGTCGAAAAAACAGAAGCTAAAATGAAGAAGTAAATTAAAATGTATTCATTATTCTTTACAATAAAAAACAAATAATTACTTGAACACTGATTTAAATTGTCAGGAAAGAAGAGGAAGAAATTTAAAAGGTAAAAAGGTATATGTGTTTAAAAATCCTAAAATCATTTTTAAGGTTGTATTTTTTCTCAAAAATTGTCTTTTTGAAAGTTTTAAGAAGCAAAGTAAAAAAATAAATGCATTTATTTCAACAAGTGAAGACCAAGTCTTTAAAATATTTTCTTGGATTTTCAAATTCTATTTGAGTTTTGTCTCTCTTAGAATTAAAAATGTCCAGCAAAGCGAGACCAGCTTGCTAGTAAATAAATACAATTTAAAAAATAGAGGCAGCTCACTGGTAAGTGCTGCTATTTGAGCTATTTTTAGAACAGGCCAGCGGGCGACTCATCTGGTCCTTACGGGCGACCTGTGTTGGTGACCCCTGGTCTAGAGCAGTGGAGACCCCTTCTCTGGACTGATGAATCACACCTTTCCATCTGCCAGTCTGGGTTTGGACTGCATTGTGTCGAGTGTGAAATTTGGTAGAGGAGGAATTATGGTGTGGGGTTGTTTTTCAGGCTTGGCCCCTTAGTTCCAGTGAAAGTGAAGTGAAGTGAATTATATTTATATAGCGCTTTTCTCTAGTGACTCAAAGCGCTTTACATAGTGAAACCCAATATCTAAGTTACATTTAAACCAGTGTGGGTGGCACTGGGAGCAGGTGGGTAAAGTGTCTTGCCCAAGGACACAACGGCAGTGACTAGGATGGCAGAAGCGGGAATCGAACCTGCAACCCTCAAGTTGCTGGCACGGCCACTCTACCAACCGAGCTATATTCAAAGGAACTTTGAATCCTCCAGGATACCAAAACCTTTTTGGACAATTCCACGCTCCCAACCTTGTGGGAACAGCAAGGTCCACAAAGACATGGATGACAGAGTCTAGTGTGGATGAACTTGACTGGCCTGCACAGAGTCCTGACCTGAACCCGACAAAACACATTTGGGATGAATCAGAACGAAGACTGCGAGCCAGGTTTTCTCCACCAACATCAGTGTCTGACCTCACCGATGCGCTTTTTGGAAGAATGGTGGAAAAATTCCTACAAACACACTCGGCAACCTTGTGGACAGCCTTCCCAGAAGACTTGAATCTGTAATAGCTGCAAAAGGTGGACTCAGGTCACATTGAACCCTATGGGTTAGGAACGGGAAGGCAGGTGGGCAAATACTTTGAGTTCCTCTCTACATCCCTGTGGTTTATACCTGTTTTCCCTGTCCATCCATCCAGTCAGCATCCTGGCTGTCCACACAGGCACCTACTGTCTGTTTTCTCTGGCCTACCCATCTGTCACAATATCCAACACATGCAACCACAGTTCCTCCGCCCGGCCTTCTGCATAAATTGCCATCCAGGCATGAGGCCAACAGGCAGTACTTCAGCCACATTTACTGGGTTTAACCACAAAGATCAGTAGCACACATCAAACATGTTGACAATAATCCCACCAAATAGACACGTGTTTGTAGATAAATCTCACCTTTCTGGGAACTATAAGGTGGGGTTTACAGCGCAGTCAACAACTGATAGCAGACTCACTATTGATTGACCGTTTTTTTTTTACATTACAGGAAATCCAATTTAAAAAAATGCTTACCACATATGTGGACGGGCTCCGTATATGTTTTATGTGCATGTTCTTAGTTCAGGGTTCCAATTTAACCGCGGCAACTGCGGCAAAAGCCGCGACCGCCCTCGTCATTTGCCGTAAACCCTAAAAAAATTGACCAACATCTGCGGCAAGAACATGCCGTGACCGCCCTTGTTTTTTTCTTATATATATTTATTTATTCCCGGATTTATTTACAGACTGACATAGTTTTGTATTTCATTATTGTTTAGGAATTAATTTAAGACCTCTTCTCACTCAAGCACTTACCAAAGGCATGCGGTAAATTTAGGCCTGCGCTTATACATTTGAGTGTGATGTAAGGATACCATCATGAAAAGCACATTTAATAAAAAAAAACATTATTATGGTCTTACCTTTACTTATAAATGAAGTCCATGCGCAGCTCCTTCTGATCAAAAGCATCGATAACTTGTTTATACAAGTCTTCCTTATCTTTCTTCAGTTTTAAAAGTCTCTCTGTCTCGATGGAGATCTTCCTTTATTACCTCCTGCTTCGATTGAAAGTCCAGTTTAGAAAACGGTTTTATTTTAGATATGTAATCCTCCATGTTAAAAGTGCAAGCGAGAGGAAAAAATAAACAATCGCTGCTTGTTGTCACTTCTTCTGCAGCCGAGTAGTCGCAAGAAGGATCACTAGCGCCCTCTACCACCAGGAGGCGGGAGTCATTTAATGACTCATATTTGACACACGCAGCTACGGTATATTAATAAAACATAGCTGCTTACT
Source organism: Nerophis ophidion (assembly GCF_033978795.1). Lineage (NCBI taxonomy): Eukaryota > Metazoa > Chordata > Actinopteri > Syngnathiformes > Syngnathidae > Nerophis > Nerophis ophidion. The sequence continues at coordinate 75,441,702 of NC_084617.1, forward strand.
GTTCTTTTTAGCATATTCTATAGCTTGGACCTTAAATCCTACTGAATAGCTCTTAATCTTCTTCCCTTTATGCGATTTGAAATGATTGAAATCAGCCTCCTCCATTTTGAAAATGATGACAGGTGAAGTGTCACTCGTGACGTGACGAGTTTGACCCGGTGGAAATTTCTAGGCATATGCAATTTTTTTTGCGAAACGAGTTTGACCCAGCGGAAATTCTAGACATGCGTTAATAAAAATAATATTTTGCGAAATGAGTTTGACCCGGCAGTAATTCTAGGCAGGCACATACTATATACCCGGCGGCAATTCAAGGAAATACGGTATTTCGTCAATATCAGAGTCCGTTCTGCAAAAAAGGTCATCCTTAGAAGCACACATATGAACATGGACCCTCAGTTAAAATATAGATCATCATATGATATACAAAATACAGTACAGTACAATACATTTCAAAATCTACCCGCCAAATACCCATTTACAATTTCATTTCTGAATAAATGAAGAAACTTTATATCCACCAAATCAGTCTCAATATCGTATTATTCAAATGTGATTAAAAGATCCTCAATAATCTCATCATACATACAAAGGTCAAGTCAAAATGATGTGACTATTGTGAATTCCACAACCCTTGACTAGCGATTTAGTAAACAGTATAATGATAATTTGCGATAAAATTCCAGACAGTTAGTAAAACCGTCTAATTGTTTTAATTACGTCATTTAAACGTCATTTATTCATGCATTTTAGGCAACATGCGCACTAGCATCGTTTGACTTGATTATCATGACAAACTATCTGCACGGACTTTGCCGCGGAGATTTCCTTTCGTAGTAAACGGAGCGAAGTGCTTGGTTTAACGTCATTTTCCCTCCCTTTAAGGCGTGTGTTTTAGAGCACACTGTTGTGTTTAGATGGAGACAGGTGTGGACAATATTGGAGACACTTGTCCCCACACTAAAAGCAGAAAACTATCTGATGTTGCTTTCATTTTGTCAACACAGCGTCCATCAGCTGCTGTGACTGAGAGTTAATAAGGTGAGGAAACATGCATCAGGCGGAGCGTCGTGAGCGTTGTCACAACTTGTTTATAAAGTCTTTACTTTGGGAGAAGATGGATGGATGTAGCAGTTTTCAAATAAAAGCAATACTCGCCCAATTTTTTTACCATCTCATCAAAGGCTGCGAAAATTGTGTATTCGATGTGAGAGATGTCCCTACTTTATTTTTGTTGGCCAAACTGTTGTACTGAACAAAGAGAAAGGGGAGGTGTTTAGGGCACGTCCGACCAGTAGGAGGCCACGGGGAAGAGACGGGATACGTTGGGAAGACTATGTCTCCCAGCTGGCCCGGGAACGCCTCGGGATCCCACGGTTGGAACTGGACGAAGTGAACACAACAATAATCCGAGAGACAACTCGTATCTAAAAATACCTGAAAGTTGTAAGAACATTAGAATAATTATGTATTAGTTATCAAATAACTCTTATGCTTAATGGTCGTTGCTATAATTATTAGCTACTGCTCAAGTTGTACTTTTCTATCTGTGCAAGGACAACACTTGTTATCAGCCTCGGCATATGAGGGGTTGCCTCACCGCAGATATTCTGTTCCTCTTAGCCCGCTAACAGCCAAGACAACAGCACGCAGATGAAGCAGAGACAAGGCGAAATCACAAGGCACATTCCGTTAAGTATTGTGCGTACTGGGGTTGCTTTGCATGATTTGTGTGACCACTCCTTTTAGAGGCGGCCTCGGTGATGTTGACTGGGAAATTCCTGTATCAATAGAGGAACACTGGAGCTGTACCTTAGAGCAGTGGTTCTCTAATGGGTGTATGCGTACCCCTGGGGGTGCTTGAAGGTAGGCCAAGGGGTACGTGGGATTTTTCTAAAATATTCTAAAAATAGCAATTAAAAAATATTTTCTAAATATATTTATTGAATAATACTTCAACAAAATATGACTGTAAGTTCATAAACTGTGAAAAGTAATGCAACAATGCAATATTCAGTGTTGACAGCTAGATTTTTTGTGGACAAGTTCCATAAATATTGATGTTAAATTGAATTATATTTATATAGCGCTTTTCTCTAGTGACTCAAAGCACTTTACATAGTGACACCCAATATCTAAGTTACATTTAAACCAGTGTGAGTGGCACTGGGAGCAGGTGGGTAAAGTGTCTTGCCCAAGGACACAACAGCAGTGACTAGGATGGCGGAAGCAGGAATCGAACCTGCAACCCTCAGGTTGCTGGCACGGCCGCTCTACCAACCGAGCTATGCCGATTTCTTTTTTTGTGAAGAAATGTTTAGATGTTTATTACAATCTCCAAAGAGGGCTCTTTTAGTTGATGATTACTTCTATGTGTAGAAATCTTTATTTATGATTGAATCACTGGTTTATTTTTCAACTAGTTTTTAGTTATTTTTATATCTTTTTTTTCCAAATAGTTCAAGAAAGATTACTACAAATGAGCAATATTTTGCACTGTAATGATTCAGAAACTGATGACGTAGTGCTGTATTTTTTCTTCTTTATTTATTTTTTTCCAAACAAAAATGCTTTGCTCTGATTAGGGGGTACTTGAATCAAAAAAAATGTCATCACTGAAAAAAGGTTGAGGACCACTGCCTTAGAGCGTAGGGCGAGACTGTGACTAAGTGTGCAGCTCCATGCCTTCTCCTCATGAGCAAAACTGAACTCTGTCTCTGCCTGATTCCTTGCTTCTTGTCTGTTTAATAGATGTCATCGGTGTTTGAACCTGACAAAGTACCACTTTATTTGCTAATTCACTGCGAAAAGTCACTCCCATGAGTCCACTTCATCTTAGTAGCTTTCTAAACAGTTCCCTGAGATGGGCCAATGCACATTTTGATCAGTTTGATATGTGTATTATCAGATTAAGAGTTGTAAAAAAGGTTCATGTAGAAGAAGTTACCAGCGGAATGGCCCTTGGTAAACTCACACTCGGCTGACATACCAAAAACCCAATCAAGCACAATTACATCGCCGCCAGATAGAAATGTAATTGATTTGAAAGCTGACAGGAGATATAACTACATTACAGTGCAGAAAGTGGGCTCGCTAAGACGAGGCCTGCGGGGAGCTCATTACCGCCGCACTTTGAATTATTGAGTACTAAGGCGGTGACATTGATGAATAGACGTAGGTGACTCGCTGCAACAAGCCAGCAAGTGTTTATCTCAACTTACAGCAACCTAAGACGTCTGAAGGAGGGATGAATATTGCAAGGGACGACGTTGTAATGCTTCATAATTGAAAGGGTTCAGGCCGTGGTTAAAGTTTGAGGCTGCTGGCTCTGACCACCTTTAGCATTTGGGAGGAATTTTGCAGAGGCAAAAAAAAAAAGACCCTGCTCTCTGGCTGTTTCCATAGAAACAACACACCTACACCTTCAAGGCAGATACTGGAAGTGTGGTGGATTCTCATGCCGCTACCCTTCTTATTACGGTCTACACAATATTTTTGGCGCTTTAGATTTACCACTGAGTGTGGCATTACTACCTGTTAACTAGCATTAACCTACTCAGTGAACTAGTGGTTAGAGCAGGGGTCGGGAACCTTTTTGGCTGAGAGAGCCATGAAAGCCAAATGTTTTAAAGTGTATTACCGTGAGAGACACATTATATTATTCAACACTGAATACAAATAAATACATGCATTTTTTTAAGTAAGACCTACATTTTTAGAGTATAAGTCTTATATCCATCCGTCCATCTTCTTCCGCTTATCCGAGGTCGGGTCGCGGGGGCAACAGCCTAAGCAGGGAAACCCAGACTTACCTCTCCCCAGCCACTTCATCTAGCTCTTCCCGGGGGATCCCGAGGCGTTCCCAGGCCAGCCGGGAGACATAGTCTTCCCAACGTGTCCTGGGTCTTCCCCGTGGCCTCCTACCGGTTGGACGTGCCCTAAACACCTCCCTAGGGAGGCGTTCGGGTGGCATCCTGACCAGATGCCCGAACCACCTCATCTGGCTCCTCTCCATGTGGAGGAGCAGCGGCTTTACTTTGAGTTCCTCCCGGATGGCAGAGCTTCTCACCCTATCTCTAAGGGAGAGACCCAAACTCATTTGGGCCGCTTGTACCCGTGATCTTATCCTTTCGGTCATGACCCAAAGCTCATGACCATAAGTGAGGATGGGAACGTAGATCGACCGGTAAAATGAGAGCTTTGCCTTCCGGCTCAGCTCCTTCTTCACCACAACGGATCGGTACAACGTCCGCATTACTGAAGACGCCGCACCGATCCGCCTGTCGATCTCACGATCCACTCTTCCCTCACTCGTGAACAAGACTCCTAGGTACTTGAACTCCTCCACTTGGGGCAGGGTCTCCTCCCCAACCCGGAGATGGCATTCCACCCTTTTCCGGGCGAGAACCATGGACTCCGACTTGGAGGTGCTGATTCTCATTCCGGTCGCTTTACACTCGGCTGCGAACCGATCCAGTGAGAGCTGAAGATCCCGGTCAGATGAAGCCATCAGGACCACATCATCTGCAAAAAGCAGAGACCTAATCCTGCGGTTACCAAACCGGAACCCCTCAACGCCATTTTATTTTCATTCTTTGTCATGAAAAAGGGACGTTTTTGTCATGAAAAAGGGAGGTTTTTGTGGTTGGTGCACTAATTGTAAGTGTATATTGTGTTTTTTATGCTGATTTAATTTCATAAAAATGAATAAAAAAATCTTCTGCGGCTGCGACCCAATACCAATCGGGCCGCGGCCCGGTGGTTGGGGACCACCGCTCTACAACATGTCATCGCGTCCACCTTTACGTCATACAAACAGCGTGACGGGCGAGCCACATGTTGTATGAGGCTTCTGTAGACACACGTGTGTCTGCAGAATGTGTTTGTCATTCTTGTTTGGTGTGGGTTCACAGTGTGGCAAAACTGTTTATATGGCCACCCTCAGTGTGACCTGTATGGCTGTCGACCAAGTATGCCTTGCAGTCACATACGTGTACGTTCAAAAGCCAGATACAACATATGACCTGACTGGCACGCTGTTTGCCCAGGTTGTAGAGGGCGTTAAAGGCAGTGAAGTGAACCGAATTATATTTATATAGCGCTTTTCTCAAGTGACTCAAAGCGCTTTACATAGTGACACCCAATATCTAAGTTACATTTAAAGCAGTGTGGGTGGCACTGGGAGCAGGTGGGTAAAGTGTCTTGCCCAAGGACACAACGGCAGTGACTAGGATGGCACAAGCGGGAATCGAACCTGCAACCCACAAGTTGCTGGCACGGCCACTCTACCAACCGAGCTATGCCGCCATTACGGCACCTTCTGAACGTTGGTGTTTGGGTAAGAGATCAACAGAAATTTGAGAGAAAGGATGCCCTGAAATTCGAGAGTCTGCCGGAAAACCGGGAGGGTTGGCTAGCATGATGCAAACATGCGCCATTAATATAAAACTTGCGGGCCGTACTAACATTACATTTTCACATCAAGGCGTGGGCCGCAAAATAAGGTCTCGCGTGCCGAATGTCTGAGACCCCTGATTTAGAGCAAAATATGGCTATTTTGAAGAAAGTAGAATATAAAACATGTTGCCAATGAAGGTCAATCCGTGCGAGGGCTGAGTGTCAGCAGCTTGTTGACCGTCTCTGTTGTTCCACATATTTTTCTCTTCCCTTTTGTCTTTCTGTCTTCTGACCTGTCTGTTTATTTAACGTTGGTCTCTGCAATGGGGGGAGCACTCACCCGTCTGCCGTGTTTGAACGGCAGACGGCAGATTAAACTGGCTGGAAGCTTAATGCACGGTCACCCTTGTGCTCTGTTTGCTTCTTTCCAGGCTGCTGATGGACACTCCCAGCTCTTGGAGGCCCGACTTCAACACTGTCTTATGTCTCTTTGTCTGCCGACTCCCTAGTCCAAATTTTGCTTGATTTGATTGAGTTCTCCTTCTTTTTATATGAGATAGCTGACAAGGGTGAAATGATATTGAAAGAATAAGAAAAAGCCAAGGAGGCACACCGTATTTTCCGGATCATAGGCCGATTTAAAGGAGTCATATTATAATTAACGTATTTCCTTGAATTAACGCTGGGTATGTAGTACGCGCCTGACTAGAATTAACGCCGGGTCAAACTCGTATGGCAAAATATTATCTTTATTACTGCATGTTTAGAATTTCCACCGGGTCAAACTCTTTCCGCCAAATAATTAGCATATGCCTAGAATTTCCACCGGGTCAAACTCGTCACGTCACGAGTGACACTTCACCTGTCATTATTTTCAAAATGGAGGAGGCTGATTTCAATCATTTGAAATCGCATAAAGGGAAGAAGATTAAGAGCTATTCAGTAGGATTTAAGGTCCAAGCTATTGAATATGCTAAAAAGAACAGTAAGCAGCTATGTTTTATTAACATACCGTAGCTGCGTGTGTCAAATATGAGTCATTAAATGACTCCCGCCTCCTGGTGGTAGAGGGCGCTAGTGATCCTTCTTGCGACTACTCGGCTGCAGAAGAAGTGACAACAAGCAGCGATCGTTTATTTTTTCCTCTCGCTTGCACTTTTAACATGGAGGATTACATATCTAAAAAAAATAAAACCGTTTTCTAAACTGGACTTTCAATCGAAGCAGGAGGTAATAAAGGAAGATCTCCATCGAGACAGAGATACTTTTAAAACTGAAGAAAGTTAAGGAAGACTTCTATAAACGAGTTATCGTTGCTTTTGATCAGAAGGAGCTGCGCATGGACTTCATTTATAAGTAAAGGTAAGACCATAATAACGTTTTTTTTAATTAAATGTGCTTTTCATGATGGTATCCTTACATCACACTCAAATTTGTAAGCGCAGGCCTAGATTTACCGCACGTCTTTGGTAAGCGCCGGAGTGAGAAGAGGTTTTAAATTCATACAGAAATGACACTACACTACACTACAAATGGAGCATTCCAAATACCAATAGAAATATCACTATTGATTATGAATAATACCAATAATTTACCTCTTTTATCAACAATACAGTTGTTCAAATGCAACAATACATATATGTAATGATAACTTGAGATACAAAAGGAATACTGAAGTATGGAGGGGAAGAAAGAGAACCAACCTATATTAACCTTGTAGATTGTTATAGTATCAAGGTGTTAAGCTTTGTCAGTGTGCCGTGTGTTACCCAGTTTACCCTAGGGCAACAACGTTAATATATGTTTGATGAAACGTGATTATGTGCATGAGTGTTTGTATTTATATGTACTTGTATATGTACAGTATTTTTATATGTATGTTTGTACAGTGAATGAATGTGTACATGTATGTGTATATGTATGTTTGTATAGTGAATGTATATGTACAGTATGTGTATATGTATGTTTGTACAGTGAATGTTTATGTACATGTATGTGTATATGTATGTTTGTACAGTAAATGTATATGTACAGTATGTGTCTCTGTATGTTTGTACTGTACATGTATGTGTATATGTATGTTTGTACAGTGGATGTGCGTGTGGATGTGCGAACTTGGAGTATGTAGGTATGTACTGTATTTCACGGGTACAAGCGGCCCAAATAAGTTCCTCCGCCGGGTCTCTCTGCCGTCCGGGGGGGAGCTCAAAGTAAAGCTGCTGCTCCTCCACATGGAGAGGAGCCAGATGAGGAGGTTCGGGCATCTGGTCAGGATGCAACCCGAACGCCTCCCTAGGGAGGGGAAGACCCAGGACATGTTGGGAAGACTATGTCTCCCGACTAACCTGGGGAGGAGCTGGATGAAGTGGCTGGGGAGAGGGAAGTCTGGGCTTCTCTACTTAGGCTGCTGCCCCCGCGACCCGACTTTGGATAAGCGGAAGAAAATGGATGGATGGATGGAGAGTAGTGTTAACACCAAATAGTTTTTTGCTCTCATCTAATTATTTCATATTCTTTTACCTGGATTTTGAGTTCCTAGCCTGCGATGAGGTGGCGACTTGTCCAGGGTGTACCCCGCCTTCCGCCCGATTGTAGCTGAGATAGGCGCCAGCGCCCCCCGCGACCCCGAAAGGGAATAAGCGGTAGGAAATGGATGGATGGATGGAATCTCGTTCTCCCCCTAAAGTAAACCTAAAAAACTAAGTGTACTAACAATCTAATCACAGCTAAGTATGAAGGTTCTATATTTCCAGATAATGAATGACACTTTTGCCCTCAGAATTTGCGATCAGGTGTTCATGCCAACGTGCAGCAGAGGCAGCTAGACTGCGGTCATCAATCTTCCATCCATCCATCAGCTTCCGCTTATCCGAGGTCGGGTCGCGGGGGCAACAGCCTAAGCAGGGTTACCCAGACTTCCCTCTCCCCAGCCACTTCGTCTAGCTCTTCCCGGGGGATCCCGAGGCGTTCCCAGGCCAGCCGGGAGACATAGTCTTCCCAACGTGTCCTGGGTCTTCCCCGTGGCCTCCTACCGGTTGGACGTGCCCTAAACACCTCCCTAGGGAGGCGTTCGGGTGGCATCCTGACCAGATGCCCGAACCACCTCATCTGGCTCCTCTCGATGTGAAGGAGCAGCGGCTTTACTTTGAGTTCCTCCCGGATGGCAGAGCTTCTCACCCTATCTCTAAGGGAGAGCCCCGCCACACGGCGGAGGAAACTCATTTCGGCCGCTTGTACCCGTGATCTTATCCTTTCGGTCATGACCCAAAGCTCATGACCATAGGTGAGGATGGGAACGTAGATCGACCGGTAAATTGAGAGCTTTGCCTTCCGGCTCAGCTCCTTCTTCACCACAACGGACCGGTACAACGTCCGCATTACTGAAGACGCCGCACCGATCCGCCTGTTGATCCCACGATCCACTCTTCCCTCACTCGTGAACAAGACTCCTAGGTACTTGAACTCCTCCACTTGGGGCAGGGTCTCCTCCCCAACCCGGAGATGGCACTCCACCCTTTTCCGGGCGAGAACCATGGACTCGGACTTGGAGGTGCTGATTCTCATTCCGGTCGCTTCACACTCGGCTGCGAACCGATCCAGCGAGAGCTGAAGACCCCGGTCAGATGAAGCCATCAGGACCACATCATCTGCAAAAAGCAGAGACCTAATCCTGCGGTTACCAAACCGGAACCCCTCAACGCCTTGACTGCGCCTAGAAATTCTGTCCATAAAAGTTATGAACAGAATCGGTGACAAAGGACAGCCTTGGCGGAGTCCAACCCTCACTGGAAATGTGTTCGACTTACTGCCGGCAATGCGGACCAAGCTCTGGCACTGATCGTACAGGGAACGGACCGCCACAATAAGACAGTCCGATACCCCATACTCTCTGAGCACTCCCCACAGGACTTCCCGAGGGACACGGTCGAATGCCTTCTCCAAGTCCACAAAGCACATGTAGACTGGTTGGGCAAACTCCCATGCACCCTCAAGAACCCTGCCGAGAGTATAGAGCTGGTCCACAGTTCCACGACCAGGACGAAAACCACACTGTTCCTCCTGAATCCGAGGTTCGACTATCCGACGTAGCCTCCTCTCCAGTACACCTGAATAAACCTTACCGGGAAGGCTGAGGAGTGTGATCCCACGATAGTTGGAACACACCCTCCGGTCCCCCTTTTTGAAGAGAGGAACCACCACCCCGGTCTGCCAATCCAGAGGTACCGCCCCTGATGTCCACGCGATGCTGCAAAGTCTTGTCAACCAAGACAGCCCCACAGCATCCAGAGCCTTAAGGAACTCCGGGCGGATCTCGTCCACCCCTGGGGCCTTGCCACCGAGGAGCTTTTTAACTACCTCAGCGACCTCAGCCCCAGAAATAGGAGAGTCCACCACAGATTCCCCAGGCACTGCTTCCTCATAGGAAGACGTGTTGGTGGGATTGAGGAGGTCTTCGAAGTATTCCTTCCACCTGTCCACAACATCCGCAGTCGAGGTCAGCAGAACACCATCCGCACCATACACGGTGTTGATAGTGCACTGCTTCCCCTTCCTGAGGCGGCGGACGGTGGTCCAGAATCGCTTCGAAGCCGTCCGGAAGTCGTTTTCCATAGCTTCCCCGAACTCTTCCCATGTCCGAGTTTTTGCCTCCGCGACCGCTGAAGCTGCACACCGCTTGGCCTGTCGGTACCTGTCCACTGCCTCCGGAGTCCTATGAGTCAAAAGGACCCGATAGGACTCCTTCTTCAGCTTGACGGCATCCCTCACCGCTGGTGTCCACCAGGGGGTTTTAGGATTGCCGCCCCGACAGGCACCAACTACCTTGCGGCCACAGCTCCGATCTGCCGCCTCGACAATAGAGGTGCGGAACATGGTCCACTCAGACTCAATGTCCAGCACCTCCCTCGTGACATGTTCAAAGTTCTTCCGGAGGTGGGAATTGAAACTTTGTCTGACAGGAGACTCTGCCAGACGTTCCCAGCAGACCCTCACAATGCGTTTGGGCCTCCCAGGTCTGTCCGGCATCCTCCCCCACCATCGCAGCCAACTCACCACCAGGTGGTGATCGGTAGAAAGCTCCGCCCCTCTCTTCACCCGAGTGTCCATAACATGAGGCCGCAAATCCGATGACACAACTACAAAGTCGATCATGGAACTGCGGCCTAGGGTGTCCTGGTGCCAAGTGCACATATGGACACCCTTATGTTTGAACATGGTGTTTGTTATGGACAAACTGTGACGAGCACAAAAGTCCAATAACAAAACACCACTCGGGTTTAGATCCGGGCGACCATTCTTCCCAATCACGCCTCTCCAGGTTTCACTGTCATTGCCAACGTGAGCGTTGAAGTCTCCCAGTAGGACAAGGGAATCACCCGGGGGAGCACTTTCCAGTACTCCCTCGAGTGTGCCCAAAAAGGGTGGGTACTCTGAACTGCTGTTTGGTGCATAAGCACAAACAACAGTCAGGACCCGTCCCCCCACCCGAAGGCGGAGGGAGGCTACCCTTTCGTCCACCGGGTTGAACTCCAACGTACAGGCTTTGAGCCGGGGGGAAACAAGAATTGCCACCCCAGCCCGTCGCCTCTCACTGCCGGCAACGCCAGAGTGGAAGAGGGTCCAATCCCTCTCGAGAGAAGTGGTTCCAGAGCCCTTGCTGTGCGTCGAAGTGAGTCCGACTATATCCAGCCGGAATTTCTCGACTTCGCGCACTAGCTCAGGCTCTTTCCCCCCCAGTGACGTGACGTTCCACGTCCCAAGAGCTAGCTTCTGTAGCCGAGGATCGGACCGCCAAGTGCCCTGCCTTCGGCTGTCGCCCAGCTCACAATGCACCCGACCTCTATGGCCCCTGCTATGGGTGGTGAGCCCATTGGAGGGGTGACCCACGTTGCCTCTTCGGGCTGTGCCCGGCCGGGCCCCATGGGAACAGGCCCGGCCACCAGGCGCTCGCCATCGTGCCCCACCTCCGGGCCTGGCTCCAGAGGGGGGCCCCGGTGACCCGCGTCCGGGCGAGGGAAATCTGGGTCCATGATGTTTCTTCTTCATATAGGTCTTCGAGCTGCTCTTTGTCTGATCCCTCACCTAGAACCTGTTTGCCTTGGGAGACCCTACCAGGGGGCTTTATGCCCCCGGACAACATAGCTCCTAGGATCATTGGGACACGCAAACTCCTCTACCACGATAAGGTTGCAGCTCAGAGAGGAGGTCATCAATCTTGTGTGACTTCAATCATGCTGCTTCCTGCTTTGCTACATTAGGCGGCTAGAAGCGGCGCAGCTCCGCTCATTTTGTCACCAGCTTGCAGGGAAACTGGCAGAAAACAAGCTGTCAGCAGGGCAGATGTCACCTGGTCGCAGATCTATATTTCATGCATGCATGCACTCGCAAAATACACACCCTGTTTCCATATGAGTTGGGAAATTGTGTTAGATGTAAATATAAACAGAATACAATGATTTGCAAATCCTTTTCAACCCATATTCAGTTGAATATGCTACAAAGACAACATATTTGATGATCAAACTCATAAACATTTTTTTTTTTTTTGCAAATAATCATTACTTTTAGAATTTGATGCCAGCAACACGTGACGAAGAAGTTGGGAAAGGTGGCAATAAATACTGAAAAAGTTGAGAAATGCTCATCAAACACTTATTTGGAACATCCCACAGGTGTGCAGGCTAATTGGGAACAGGTGGGTGCCATGATTGGGTATAAAAACAGCTTCCCAAAAAATTTCACAAGAAAGGATGGGGCGAGGTACACCCCTTTGTCCACAACTGCGTGAGCAAATAGTCAAACAGTTTAAGAACAACGTTTCTCAAAGTGCAATTGCAAGAAATTTAGGGATTTCAACATCTACGCTCCATAATATCATCAAAAGGTTCAGAGAATCTGGAGAAATCACTCCACGTAAGCGGCATGGCCGGAAACCAACATTGAATGACCGTGACTTTCCATCCCTCAGACGGCACTGTATCAAAAACGGACATCAATCTCTAAAGGATATCACCACATGGGCTCAGGAACACTTCAGAAAACCACTGTCACTAAATACAGTTCGTTGCTACATCTGTAAGTGCAAGTAAAAGCTTGACTATGCAAAGCGAAAGCCATTTATCAACAACATCCAGAAACGCCGCCGGCTTCTCTGGGCCCGAGATCATCTAAGATGGACTGATGCAAAGTGGAAAAGTGTTCTGTGGTCTGACGAGTCCACATTTCAAATTGTTTTTGGAAATATTCGACATGGTGTCATCCGGACCAAAGGGTAAGCGAACCATTCAGACTGTTATCGACGCAAAGTTTAAAAGCCAGCATGTGTGATGGTATGGGGGTGCATTAGTGCCCAAGGCATGGGTAACTTACACATCTGTGAAGGCACCATTAATGCTGAAAGGTACATACAGGTTTTGGAACAACATATGCTGCCATCTGAGCGCCGTCTTTTTCATGGACGCCCCTGTTTATTTCAGCAAGACAATGCCAAGCCACATTCAGCATGTGTTACAACAGCGTGGCTTCGTAAATAAAAAGTGCGGGTATTTTCCTGGCCGGCCTGCAGTCCAGACCTGTCTCCCATGGAAAATGTGTGGCGCATTATGAAGCGTAAAATAGGACAGCGGAGACCCCGGACTGTTGAAGGACTGAAGCTCTACATAAAACAAGAATGGGAAAGAATTCCACTTTCAAAGCTTCAACAATTAGTTTCCTCAGTTCCCAAACGTTTATTGAGTGTTTTTAAAAGAAAAGGTGATGTAACACAGTGGTGAACATGCCCTTTCCCAACTACTTTGGCACGTGTTGCAGCCATGAAATTCTAAGTTGTTATTTGCAAAAAAAAAAAAGTTTATGAGTTTGAACATCAAATATGTTGTCTTTGTAGCATATTCAACTGAATATGGGTTGAAAATTATTTGCAAATCATTGTATTCTGTTTATATTTAGATCTAACACAATTTCCCAACTCATATGAAAACAGGGTTTGCAGAATAAAATAAAAAAAACATTCCACATTTTCTTGAGTTTTAGTACAATTCAGTCTTTGTTGGACTTTTTGGACCGGTACAGTGGATTTTGTATTCAAGCTGAAAATAAAAAACTGTTTCTAAATCTAATCCAAATGCTACTAATAAGTATGACTAAAAATACCGTAAGTTATTTTCTTCCGCCTTCCAGAGGAGGTTTAAGTTCACGAGCTTAAAGAAAATTGCATTCGGGCTGGTGGCTGAACTGAATCAGCCGACCCAAAGCACAAGACTTTTCCAGCAAAGTACGTCAAGTCGGTCATAAGACACACTCGGTCAATAGCTGATAGTGTTCCTCACATTAGCCCGAATTAAAACGAGATCTATCTTTAACAATCTAATAAAAAACAGATGACGCTTTCCCTCATTTATGTCCTTCCATCCACTCGGCAACCTCGCTGTAGAACAAATTGTCCGTTTTTCATGGAGCTCATAAAAGGACCTTTTAAAAATGGTGTGCCGGCTGTAAAAATTTGTCACGGTCGCAGATCCCTTCTTCCGCATCTATGTCCAATCAGCTTGGAGTGTGAAGACTGCAGATCGTCTGGTTAATGACGAGCTCATATCTGAGGCGATGTGAGCGTGGAAATGAATCAAGCAATCAATTTAACACTTAGGCTGAAGACATGCATCTGCGTGGCCTCGACATATCAGCGGACATTACTACTACGGATTAGGCCTCACAAATTAATAAACGAGGCCCGGTTCCTGTTCTTGGCTCAAGCGTCCGACAAGCTATTTTATGTTCGCTTTATTATATTCAACATTGTATCGCCAAACAGCTCCATCTTTGTTTCATCTGACCACAGAATTCTCCTCCAGAAGGTCTTATCTTTGTCCGTGTGATGTGAGATGAAACAAAAATGGAGCTCTTTGGCCACAATACCCAGCTTTTGTCCTGTCTGTATGATCATGTTTTGTTTTACTCATGTTCTGTTGGTTTTTTGGGCCACTCAGTTCCTGTTTTTGCACTTCCTGGTTTGTTTTGTCACCATGACCACCCATTGGTTTTCACTAATCACCACAATATTATTTAAGCCTGTCTGTTTCTGTTGTTCATTCTGGCAACATCACCCTCCATCACCTGCTACGCACCTTGTAACCCATCCCAATGATCCATGTCCCGTTCTCGTTCCGTTCCAAGTAAGTGTTCTCGTTATTTATGCCACGGTGCAAGTTTTTGTTTTATGTTCATAGTTTTGCCTTGGTGCAAGTTTCGTTTTCACAGCCAAGTTTTTGTTACACCATTGTGCGCTCCTTTTGTTTGCCTGTTTTTGTGCAGTTATAGTGTTAAATCCCAATGATCCATGTCCCGTTCTCGTTCCTTTCCAAGTAAGTTTTCTCGTTATTTATGCCACGTTGCAAGTTTTTGTTCTATGTTCATAGTTTTGCCTTAGTGCGAGTTTTGTTTTCACAGCCAAGTTTTTGTTACGCCATTGTGCGCTCCTTTTGTTTGCCTTTTTTTGTGCAGTTATATTGTTAAATCCCAATGATCCATGTCCCGTTCTCGTTCCGTTCCAAGTAAGTTTTCTCGTTATTTATGCCACGGTGCAAGTTTTTTGTTTTATGTTCTTAGTTTTGCCTTAGTGCGAGTTTTGTTTTCACAGCAAAGTTTTTGTTACGCCATTGTGCGCTCCTTTTGTTTCCCTTTTTTTGTGCAGTTATAGTGTTAAATCCCAATGATCCATGTCCCGTTCTTGTTCCATTCCAAGTAAGTTTTCTCGTTATTTATGCCACGGTGCAAGTTTTTGTTTCATGTTCATAGTTTTGCCTTAGTGCGAGCTTTGTTTTCACAGCCAAGTTTTTGTACCGCCATTGTGCGCTCCTTTTGTTTGCCTTTTTTTGTGCAGTTATAGTGTTCAATCCCAATGATCCATGTCCCGTTCTCGTTCCGTTCCAAGTAAGTTTTCTCGTTATTTATGCCACGGTGCAAGTTTTTGTTTTATGTTCATAGTTTTGCCTTAGTGCGGGTTTTGTTCTCACAGCCAAGTTTTTGTTACGCCATTCTGCGCTCCTTTTGTTTGCCTTTTTTTGTGCAGTGAAGTGAAGTGAATTATATTTATATAGCGTTTTTCTCTAGTGACTCAAAGCGCTTTACATAGTGAAACCCAATATCTAAGTTACATTTAAACCAGTGTGGGTGGCACTGGGAGCAGGTGGGTAAAGTGTCTTGCCCAAGGACACAACGGCAGTGACTAGAATGGCTGAAGCGGGAATCGAACCTGCAACCCTCAAGTTGCTGGCACGGCCACTCTACCAACCGAGCTATGCCGCAGTTATAGTCTTAAATCCCAATGATCCATGTCCCGTTCTCATTCCGTTCCAAGTAAGTTTTCTCCTTATTTGTGCCACGGTGCAAGTTTTTGTTCTATGTTCATAGTTTTGCCTTAGTGCGAGTTTCGTTTTCACAGCCAAGTTTTTGTTACGCCATTGTGCGCTCCTTTTGTTTGCCTTTTTTTGTGCAGTTATAGTGTTAAATCCCAATGATCCATGTCCCGTTCTCGTTCCGTTCCAAGTAAGTTTTCTCCTTATTTATGCCACGGTGCAAGTTTTTGTTTTATGTTCATAGTTTTGCCTTAGTGCGAGTTTTGTTTTCACAGCCAAGTTTTTGTACCGCCATTGTGCGCTCCTTTTGTTTGCCTTTTTTTGTGCAGTTATAGTGTTAAAATAAAAGATGTACTTACATTCACGTATTACCCGTGCCAACTTTCCTTTGCCTTCTGGAAAAACAAACCCCAAAGTCCACTCCAATCGCTCTGCACCTCGGGAAAACAATCTACGTCCAATTCATAGTCCTGACAGCTTTATGTTTGGAGTAGAAATGGTGAGGCCTTTAATCCTGGGAACACCATCCCTACCGTAAAGCATGGTGGTGGTAGTATTATGCTGTGGGCCTGTTTTGCTGCCAATGGAATTGGTGTTTTACAGAGAGTAAATGGGACAATTAAAAAAACTGATTACCGTATTTCCTTGAATTGCCGCCAGGTATATAGTATGCACCTGCCTAGAATTACTGCCGGATCAAACTTGTTTCGCAAAATAATTAGCGCATGCTTAGCATTACCGCCAACTCACTAAATATTATTTTTATTAGCGCATGTCTAGAACTCGTTTCGCAAAGTAATTAGCAAATGCCTCGAATTTTCCGCAGGGTCAAACTCGTCACGTCACGAGTGACACTTCACCTGTCATCATTTTCAAAATGGAGGAGGGCTGATTTCAATCATTTGAAATCGCATAAAGGGAAGAAGATTAAGAGCTATTCAGTAGGATTTAAGGTCCAAGCTATTGAATATGCTAAAAAGAACAGTAAGCAGCTATGTTTTATTAACATACCGTAGCTGCGTGTGTCAAATATGAGTCATTAAATGACTCCCGCCTCCTGGTGGTAGAGGGCGCTAGTGATCCTTCTTGCGACTACTCGGCTGCAGAAGAAGTGACAACAAGCAGCAAGAGTTTATTTTTTTCCTCTCGCTTGCACTTTTAACATGGAGGATTACATATCGAAAATAAAACCGTTTTCTAAACTGGACTTTCAATCGAAGCAGGAGGTAATAAAGGAAGATCTCCATCGAGACAGAGAGAATTTTAAAACTGAAGAAAGATAAGGAAGACTTCTATAAACAAGTTATCGATGCTTTTGATCAGAAGGAGCTGCGCATGGACTTCATTTATAAGTAAAGGTGTGGAGTTTGCATGTTCTCCCCGTGAATGCGTGGGTTCCCTCCGGGTACTCCGGCTTCCTCCCACTTCCAAAAACATGCACCTGGGGATAGTTTGATTGGAATGTGAGTGTGAATGTTGTCTGTCTATCTGTGTTGGCCCTGCGATGAGGTGGCGACTTGTCCAGGGTGTACCCTGCCTTCCGCCCGATTGTAGCTGAGATAGGCGCCAGCGCCCCCCGCGACCCCGAAAGGGAATAAGCGGTAGAAAATGGATGGATGGATGGTAAGACCATAATTATTTTTTTTTTATTAAATGTGCTTTTCATGATGGTATCCTTACATCACACTCAAATTTATAAGCGCAGGCCTAAGTTTACCGCATGCTTTTGGTAAGTGCCGGAGTGAGAAGAGGTTTTAAATGAATTATTCAAGGAAATACGGTAGTGGGGCAGTGGAAGATTGGCCGTGCGCAACCCGAGGGTCCCTGGTTCAATCCCCACCTAGTACCAACCTGGTCACGACTGTTGTGTCCTGAGCAAGACACTTCACCCTTGCTCCTGATGGGTGCTGGTTAGCGCCTTGCATGGCAGCTCCCTCTATCAGTGTGTGAATGTGTGTGTGAATGGGTAAATGTGGAAGTAGTGTCAAAGCGCTTTGAGTACCTTGAAGGTAGAAAAGTGCTATACAAGTACAACAACTCATAGTGTATTTATGTTCCATTTTTTATCAATCTCATAACTAATAGGTGTGTGTGATAATGAATCATATACGTGAAATTAAAAATGATACATACATGTAAATTCCTGTAGAAAAGGTCAACGTGAGAACAGGTGAGAAGGTGTGAGAATCAGCGGAATGTCGGATCGGTTACGATCGTTGAATGCTAATTACTGCATTCTACAGTCTTCCGGAGATAACGAGTTAGCGTCTGGTGACGCTTCCTCTTCTTTTAATGAGAGGCATGGAAATTTATGAAAGTTAAGATCAGGGACAATGAGGCGTTGCAGACTTGTCAGACGCTCCCCTGCCCACGCGCCTTCTTTTTGTCTTAATGAAGGCAGACTCCCCGCTCCTCTCGTTCATTAAAAAAGCCGTAATCCCCGCTGACAGCCCCCGGTTGGGGGAGGCAGGTCAAATGAATCGGCTCGGAATTCGGTCCAAATCAACTCTGAATATCGCATTAGTTCCGAGGCAATGTTCTAATCATTGTTTGCTATACAACCAGACCATGGAAAAAAAAAGGTTAGCAAACAGTCTGGTCATATAACTGGCAATTCCTGTCGGGCGTGGAAAACTGGTAGCAAGACAAATAAGTGATCGTTCAAAAGTGAGGGATCAACCGCTTGAAGAGATCCAGGAGGTTAATACGGTCATGTGGCGATGCATGCATGGGGAAGTACTTCCATGCTTTGGAGGATCCGTACCATCCATCTTTCTTCTTCCGCCAGACTTCCTTCTCCCCAGCCACTTGGTCCAGCTCCTGCCGGGGGATCCCGAAGCCTTCCCAGGCCAGCTGGGAGACATAGTCTTCCCAATGTGTCCTGGGTCCTCCCCGTGGCCTCATACCAGTCCCTAGGGAGGCGTTCGGGTGGCATCCTGACCAGATGCCCGAACCACCTCATCTGGCTCCTCTCCATTTTAAGGAGCAGTGGCTTTACTTTGAGTTCCTCCCGGATGGCAGAGCTTCTCACCCTATCTCTAAGGGAGAGACCCACCACACGGCGGAGGAAACTCATTTACCCGTGATCTTGTCCCGTCGGTCATAACCCAGAGCTCGTGACCATAGGTGAGGATGGGAACGTAGATCGACCGGTAAAATGAGAGCTTTGCCTTCCGGCTCTGCTCCTTCTTCAACACAACGGATCGGTACAACGTCCGCATTACTGAAGACGCCGCACCGATCCGCCTGTCGATCTCACGATCCACTCTTCCCCCACTCGTGAACAAGACTCCTAGGTACTTGAACTCCTCCACTTGGGGCAGGGTCTCCTCCCCAACCCGGAGATGGCATTCCACCCTTTTCCGGATGAGAACCATGGACTCGGACTTGGAGGTGCTGATTCTCATTCCGGTCGCTTCACACTCGTCTGCGAACCGATCCAGCGAGAGCTGAAGATCATAGTCCACTCGGACTCAATGTCCCGCACCTCCCTTGTGACATGTTCGAAGTTCAAAGTTATACAAGGCATCAAACTCCGTAGCTTGCTAGCTTGTGCACGCTAGCTTTCTGAGACACAGGCAGGATGAAGCAGGTCTTTTATGGTGAAGACAGGAACTGTGCAGTCGGTCTTTAGAGTTTTGACAGCAGGTGCGGCCCAAGAGTCTGTTGAAATAAAAAGTCTTTCTCTCCGTCCTGTCAGTGATTTTTTTTCTTAAAAATGAGCTCAAAGCAGCCAGCGTCATCTCACAAGATGGGTTTTGTACTTAGTAGAAGCATTTAAGTCCCATCTTAAAACTCATTTGTACAGACCCCATTTTTAGACCAGTTGATCTGCCGTTTCCTTTATTTTCTCCTTTGCCCCCCTCTCCCTTGTCAAGGGGGGGGGGGGGGGCACAGGTCCGGTGGCTATGGATGAAGTGCTGCCTGTCCAGAGTCGGGACCAGGGGTGGACCGCTCGCCTGTGCATCGGTTGGGGTCATCTCTGTGCTGCTGACCCGTCTTTGTTCGGGATGGTCTCATGCTGGCCTCACTATGGACGGGACTCTCACTATTATGTTAGATCCACTATGGACTGGACTCTCACTATTATGTTAGATCCACTATGGACTGGACTCTCACTATTATGTTAGATCCACTATGGACTGGACTCTCACTATTATGTTAGATCCACTATGGACGGGACTCTCACTATTATGTTAGATCCACTATGGACTGGACTCTCACACTATTATGTTAGATCCACTATGGACTGGACTCTCACTATTATGTTAGATCCACTATGGACTGGACTCTCACTATTATGTTAGATCCACTATGGACTGGACTCTCACTATTATGTTAGATCCACTATGGACGGGACTCTCACTATTATGTTAGATCCACTATGGACTGGACTCTCACACTATTATGTTAGATCCACTATGGACTGGACTCACACTATTATGTTAGATCCACTATGGACTGGACTCTCACTATTATGTTGGATCCACTATGGACTGGACTCTCACTATCATGTTAGATCCACTATGGACTGGACTCTCACTATTATGTTAGATCCACTATGGACTGGACTCTTACTATTATATTGGATCCACTATGGACTGGACTCTTACTATTATATTGGATCCACTATGGACTGGACTCTTACTATTATGTTAGATCCACTATGGACTGGACTCTCACAATAATAGTACTTTTCACACAACATTGTACACAACCACACATTCCAATACATGGATGACATCATTGTTCATTTTTAACGCACATTCTGTGTTGTAACGTTTGTGTTTGTACTAGTTTCAGATTATTTTCTGTGTTGGAGCCTCCAGCCTCACACTTCATTTGAGACAAAGGTAGCGGAATTTGAATAAATTGATTCTAGCCTGAATCCTCACATCGGGACTGCTGACCTCTTCCTGATACATGTGGTGGGAAAACTCAATCCTTTGTGCAGACGGCAAAAAGCCGACCGGAGAGAGCAAAAGAGGATCTAAAACGCCGAATAAGACGAAGCCCCCCGGATGCTGTTCGGATGTCAATAAAAAAACAGGTGTTAACCATCCTAGCTAAGACGTTAAGAGCTCGGATAATCCTAGCCCGGATCCAAGTGGGATTTGGTTCTGGAATACTAATGCTGAGGATGCATCGTTAAATCAGCAGGTTGATTAGGTGCTTGGCTTTGAGCTGAAATCCAAGTTGGAAATAACAAAGAATTGATGTTTTCTGAACCAGGATCATACCGGGTGTGTGGCGGGTTGGGCTCGCAGTGCAGACATTCAGGGTTTGGGCGTCTCAAGTGTGGAGTTTGCATGTCTAATTGGAGACTAACTCCATTCGTCTCAGTGTGCCCTGAAGCCAGATTCGTTCATCCAAAATTCTGGCTTCAGTTTGCCTTGTGATTGAGGTTGTTGTCATTTGTAAACACCTGCCAGGTCCGAGCAGTCTACACACGCCACCTGACATCATTTGTAAACACCTGCCAGGTCCGAGCAGTCTACACACGCCACCTGACATCATTTGTAAATACCTGCCAGGTCCGAGCGGTCTACACACGCCACCTGACATCATTTGTAAACACCCGCCAGGTCCGAACTATCTACACACGCCACCTGACATCATTTGTAAACACCTGCCAGGTCCGAGCGGTCTACACACACCACCTGACATCATTTGTAAACACCTGCCAGGTCCGAGCGGTCTACACACGCCACCTGACATCATTTGTAAACACCTGCCAGGTCCGAGCGGTCTACACACGCCACCTGACATCATTTGTAAACACCTGCCAGGTCCGAGCGGTCTACACATGCCACCTGACATCATTTGTAAACACCTGCCAGGTCCGAGCGGTCTACACACGCCACCTGACATCATTTGTAAACACCTGCCAGGTCCGAGCGGTCTACACACGCCACCTGACATCATTTGTAAACACCTGCCAGGTCCGTGCAGTCTACACACGCCACCTGACATCATTTGTAAACACCTGCCAGGTCCGAGCGGTCTACACACGCCACCTGACATCATTTGTAAACACCCGCCAGGTCCGAGTGGTCTACACACGCCACCTGACATCATTTGTAAACACCTGCCAGGTCCGAGTGGTCTACACACGCCACCTGACATCATTTGTAAACACCCGCCAGGTCCGAGCGGTCTACACACGCCACCTGACATCATTTGTAAACACCTGCCAGGTCCGAGCGGTCTACACACGCCACCTGACATCATTTGTAAACACCTGCCAGGTCCGAGCGGTCTACACACGCCACCTGACATCATTTGTAAACACCTGCTAGGTCCGAGCGGTCTACACACGCCACCTGACATCATTTGTAAACACCTGCCAGGTCCGAGCGGTCGACACACGCCACCTGACATCATTTGTAAACACCTGCCAGGTCCGAGCGGTCTACACACGCCACCTGACATCATTTGTAAACACCTGCCAGGTCCGAGCGGTCGACACACGCCACCTGACATCATTTGTAAACACCTGCCAGGTCCGAGCGGTCTACACACGCCACCTGACATCATTTGTAAACACCTGCCAGGTCCGAGCAGTCTACACACGCCACCTGACATCATTTGTAAACACCTGCCAGGTCCGAGCGGTCTACACACGCCACCTGACATCATTTGTAAACACCTGCCAGGTCCGAGTGGTCTACACACGCCACCTGACATCATTTGTAAACACCTGCCAGGTCCAAGCGGTCTACACACGCCACCTGACATCATTTGTAAACACCTGCCAGGTCCGAGCAGTCTACACACGCCACCTGACACCCGACCAAGCATGAAATGGGATTCGGTGCCGAGTGATCCTCTGCACCGAGCAAGTTAACCCACCCAGGAAGACCATTCTTTCATGCGTTCTCCATACAGATTATCCAGTTCTGGTCCATAGCAAGCTGTAACCTATCCCTTCGGACTTTGGGTGAAGGCGGACAAAACCCTGGACTGGGAGACGTTTACACAAACAACCATTGAGACTATAGTACACACTGGGAACTGAAGCCACACCCCCTTCATTGAAAGACTTTAAGAAGGCTTTTTTGCGGCTTTAGACAAATTTGTTTGTATTTTTGGACCAGTATGGTTCTTTCAACGTTCTGGGTTGCCGACCCCTAGCCTAGAGATTAGGGGTTAAGTAAATGAAATAAAAATATCCAAACTTTACCACCAAATGTAGTCTTTTCAATGCAGGCTGTGATATAGAAGTCACTTAGAGATATAGACAACTAGAGACAATTTTCATACTTCAGCGGGAACTTTTTTATAGTAATAATTGCACTTGATGAGTTGTTCTCTAACTGTTGCTGCCGCAATTTGATTTGTACGTCTTGACGACAAAGACAATAAAGCCTTTGTACCTACACACAATCTACAAAAAAGTAGGTCGAATCCTATGCTTTAATTTTGGGGACATCTTTGTGGGGACGTTGTTGATTGTCATGCTCGGATGTACATTGTCTTTGCGCCACAGTAAGTCTTTGCTGTCGTCCAGCATTCTGTTTTGGTTTATTTTGGAGTCAGTTCAGTTCTAGTTTTGCTCTGCATAGCCTTGCCTTAGCTTCAATGCCTTTTCTTAGGGGGCACTCACCTTTTTTTTATCAATCAATCAATCAATCAATGTTTATTTATATAGCCCCAAATCACAAATGTCTCAAAGGACTGCACAAATCATTACGACTACGACATCCTGGGAAGAACCCACAAAAGGGCAAGGAAAACTCACACCCAGTGGGCAGGGAGAATTCACATCCAGTGGGACGCCAGTGACAATGCTGACTATGAGAAACCTTGGAGAGGACCTCAGATGTGGGCAACCCCCCCCCCTCTAGGGGACCGAAAGCAATGGATGTTGAGCGGGTCTAACATGATACTGTGAAAGTTCAATCCATAGTGGCTCCAAGACAGCAGCGAGAGTTCAGTTCAAAGCGGATCCAAGACAGCAGCGAGAGTCCCGTCCACAGGAGACCATCTCAAGCGGAGGCGGATCAGCAGCGTAGAGATGTCCCCAACCGATACAAAGCAATGGATGTCGAGCGGGTCTAACATGATACTGTGAAAGTTCAATCCATAGTGGCTCCAACACAGCCGCGAGAGTTCAGTTCAAGCGGATCCAAGACAGCAGCGAGAGTCCCGTCCACAGGAAACCATCTCAATGCTTAAACTATTGGTTTAAGCATTAGACACCTTTTTACCTGCACACTGCCTCCCGCTGTTCCCGACATCTGCAAAGCAATTAGCTACCTGCTGCTACCTACTGATAATTTTAATTTTGAATGTTGTTTTACAGGAAGGCACAGTGTGCAGGTGTTAATGCTAGGTAACTTGACAATTTTCAAAACGTGGACTGTGGTAGGGTGTGTTTTCCCGAATGCAAAGGAAGGTGACGGGACATGGCGTGAAGGTAAATACATGATTTTAATCTTAACTCAAAAGCTACAAAAAAAAAAAGCACTCGCAGCGGAAGAACAAAACTTAATGCAGGGGGACAAAACTAATACTTAAACATAAACTATGAACATAAAACAAACAACACTTTATGTGACATGAGCAAAGCAGCAATGAACAATGAAAATCAGTACGAACTAGCGAAAACAAGATTGATGACACCAGAACGACCAACAGAAAATGACAGGCTTAAATAGTGACATGATTAACAACAGGTGCGTGAGTTCAAACAAATGAGGCAGGTGAAACTAATGCTTGTCATGGAAATTAAAACAAACCAGGGTGCGCAAAAAACAGGAACGAATGGAGTCAAAAACAAAACAGAACATAACTAAACAGAATCCAGACCACAGAACATGACAACGATTATTTTGTTGTGGTAATCTGTTATAACAAGGACTCGGACACTTAGAGATATATACAACAAGAGACAATTTTCATAGAAAATACTTCTTAAATTTTATAGTCCACTTCAGTGGGAACTTTTTTATAGTAATAATTGCACTTGATGAGTTGCAGAAAAAAAGCACACATTTTTTTGGCTCCTCATACGAACAACTGTCGAAAATTAGTCTTGAAGGTTTTTTGCCTGCTTGTGTTGGTTTATTGCCGTTGGAATATTGGTTTGTGCTATTTTTCTTTTTGAGTTATTAATTGTGTAGGTTATTTTGTAGTCCCCGCAATCACTCATTAGCACGAAATGGAACCAAAATAGTTTCAAAATACTTACAAAATTGTCCCGCTATATTAATAGATGGTAAGTGCAACAATTTCATGTAAAGTACCGTATTTTCCAGACCATAGGGCACACCGGATTATTTTTCACGGTCTATTTTTAATCTTTTTTCATATATAAATCTCACCGGATTATTGGAGTCATATTATTATTTTTTTTTCTAAATGTAAAAGACTTCCTTGTGGTCTACATAACATGTAACGGGGGTTCTTTGGTCGAAATGTTACATAGATAATAATTTAAACATCATCTTCAAGTCGCTTCCGGATGAGCTGTTTTGTGGGCGGTCTTATTTAAGCGCCTCACCTTCGACAGCGTCTTCTCCCCGTCATCTTTGTTGTAGCGGTGTAGCGTGCAAGGACAGGAGTGGAAGAAGTATCAAAAGATGGCGCTAACTGTTCTAATGACATTCAGACTTTACTTCGATCAATAACGGAAACAACAACAAGACCGAAAATGTGTCCAGTGACAAACCGTCTGACCGGTAACTAAAGTTCCTTGGGTGAATAATGTCAACTCACTACACCGGTATGTTTTAGCGCTTTCATGGTGAGTTTACTGACAGATATAAGTAAGAACTTTACAGTACTTTACATTAGAAATGCCAACAGTGGAGGATGAATGTCACATAACAAGAAGATAGAGAAAAAGAAGAAGTTTATCAACTACGTGGTCGCCATTGACCACAAAGGCGGACGCACACAATTTTTTCAGTACTTATGCAGATCCCAAATACAGATCAGCAGGTACCAGAAGGTACGAAAAGTTGCTTTTGCATAATATTGTAAAACAAAACGCCAGATAATATGTCTTACCTTATACACACACCATAATGATACTCCTATGTTTAATGTGCCAACAATCATTCAAGCGGTGTGGCTTCATAGCTTACCAAAGTCGTACTAAAACATTTTGATAGATTTTTGAGCGCCGTGTGTAATTTTCTATATTTTCAAAGAAACATATAAAATGTTGGTGTTGCTCACTTTAGTCATATTGCCATTACATATATTTTATGTTTGACTGCCATCTACTGGTCACACTTATCATTACACCATGTACCAAATAAAATTGTTTCGAGGTCAGTTAGCAAAACAAGAATTATCCATTACGTTAGCCCCACCGGGCTATAAAGGTGCACTGTCGAGGTTTGAGGATGAAAAATGAATTTTTAAGTGCGCCTAATAGTCAGTAAAATTTGGTATATAAATCTGTTCTCGGCAAGCTTTCCTACTGGAAGATAAGTATTGATCCAACATTGTTTTATTGGATTTAAGAACGGCGGACTTTATATGAAGTTTAACACTTTTATGATGAGATGGTTAAACGTTGAGTCTGTTTGCCCGTCTGTGGCGTCATCAGAACAAAAAGGGCGGCTACAACACAACTTTAAGCCACAAAAGTTGGAAGTGACAGCAGAGCAAGTTACTGCGATGCACCGACTTGCGGAACACAACAACATGCAACGTCCAGCCAAGGAAAATTATTTATTCAGAAAGAAAACATTTTTTGCGTTGAAACAATGCGGGGGGCACACCACCAACAGAAATCATTAAAAATCAAAACTCAGTTGACAGTAAAATGTCGTTGTGGCAATTGTTGGATATGACTTTAAAGCATAAGCAAGCATGCATGACTATAGCTCTTGTCTCAAAGATGTAGCGACAAACTGTATTTAGTGGCAGTGGTTTTCTGAAGTGTTCCTGAGCCCATGTGGTGATATCCTTTAGAGCAGGGGTCGGGAACCTTTTTGGTTGCGAGAGCCATGAAAGCCAAATATTTCAAAATGTATTTCCGTGAGAGCCGTATAATATTTTTTAAACACTGAATACAACTAAATGCGTGCAATTTTAAGTAAGGACCTGTCATTTCTTTGTAATTATATTCCGTTCAGTTATGTTCTGATTTGTTTTTGACTCCATTAGTTCCTGTTTTTTGTGCACCCTGGTTTGTTTTTGTTTCCATGACTACCAATCAGCTCACTTGTTTTCACGACTCACACACCTGATTCACTTGAACTCATGTACATGTTGTCAATCACCACGTCACCATTTAAGCCTGCAGTTGCCAGGCAGTCAGCCTGGTGACATCACCTTCTACTCACCCTCTATCACCTCCTACACACCTATGTTATCCATGCCGATGATCCATGCTCTTTCTCGGTCCAAGTAAGTTTTTCATGCCATAGTTTGTAAGTTTCATTTTATGTTCATAGTTCTCCCATTGTGCGAGTTTTAGTTTTCATAGCCAAGTTTTTAACCTCCACTGAGAGCACCTTTTGTTTATACCCTTTGTTTTTGTAATATTTTTGAGTTAAGATTAAAGATGTCATTACCTTCACGCCATGTCCGTTCCAATCACTTTGCACCACGGGAAAACAAACCACACCATAGTCCAGGTCTTGACAAGACCAACATTTTTAGAGTATAATAAGTCTTTTTAATAACATTGTTTTTTTAATTGAACCAATAATAAATATATTACTTCTTACCATTAATGCGACATCTTGAACAGGTGCGATAGAAAACCGATGGTCGGATTAAAATGCATGAACATGTTTTATAATTGAACGTCATTTTTAACACTGTGATTACCATCGTAATTATTAATTACTTATCGTATTAAGCAATGTCAGCTAAGATTTATCCGAGAGCCAGATGCAGTCATCAAAAGAGCCACATCTGGCTCTAGAACCATAGGTTCCCTACCCCTGCTCTAGAGATTGATGTCGGTTTTTGAGGGATGGAAGGTCACGGTCATTCCATGTTGGTTTCCAGCCATGCCGCTTACGTGGAGTGATTTCTCCAGATTCTCTGAACCTTTTGATGATATTATGGAGCGTAGATGTTGAAATCCCTAAATTTCTTCCAATTGCACTTTGAGAAACGTTGTTCTTAAACTGTTTGACTATTTGCTCACGCAGTTGTGGACAAAGGGGTGTACCTCGCCCCATCCTTTCTTGTGAAATTTTTTGGGAAGCTGTTTTTATAGCCAATCATGGCACCCACCTGTTCCCAATTAGCCTGCACACCTGTGGATGTTCCAAATAAGTGTTTGATGAGCATTTCTCAACTTTATCAGTGTTTATTGCCACCTTTCCCAACTTCTTTGTCACGTGTTGCTGCCGTCAAATTCTAAAGTTAATGATTATTTGCAAAAAAAAAAATGTTTATCAGTTTGAACATCAAATATGTTGTTCTTTCCCTCTTTGATCCGGAGGACACAACGTCTACAGTTTCCCCCAAAAAACTGAAATGTGGACTCGTCAGACCACAAAACACTTTTCCACTTTGCATCAGTCCATCTTAGATGATCTCGGGCCCAGAGAAGCCGGCGGCGTTCCTGGGTGTTGTTGGTAAATGTTTTTTGCTTTGCATAGTAGAGCTTTAACTTTCACTTACAGAAGTAGCGATGAACTGTATTTAATGACAGTGGTTTTCTGAAGCGTTCCTGAGCTCATGTGGTGATATCCTTTTGAGATTGATGTCGGTTTTTGATACAGTGCCGTCTGAGGGATGGAAGGTCACGGTCATTCAATGTTGGTTTCCGGCCATGCCGCTTACGTGGAGTGATTTCTCCAGATTCTCTGAACCTTTTGATGATATTATGGAGCGTAGATGTTGAAATCCCTAAATGTCTTGCAATTGCACTTTGAGAAAGGTTGTTCTTAAACTGTTTGACTATTTGCTCACGCAGTTGTGGACAAAGGGGTGTACCTCGCCCCATCCTTTCTTGTGAAAGACTGAGCATTTTTTGGGAAGCTGTTTTTATAGCCAATCATGGCACCCACCTGTTCCCAATTAGCCTGCACACCTGTGGGAAGTTCCAAATAAGTGTTTGATGAGCATTCCTCAACTTTATCAGTATTTATTGCCAGTTTTCCCAACTTCTTTGTCACGTGTTGCTGGCGTCAAATTCTAAAGTTAATTATTTGCAAAAAAAAAAATGTTTATCAGTTTGAACATCAAATATGTTGTTCTTTCCCTCTTTGATCTGGAGGACACAACGTCTACAGTTTCCCCAAAAAAACTGAAATGTGGACTCGTCATACCACAAAACACTTTTCCACTTTGCATCAGCCCATCTTAGATGATCTCGGGCCCAGAGAAGCCGGCGGCGTTCCTGGGTGTTGTTGGTAAATGTTTTTTGCTTTGCATAGTAGAGCTTTAACTTGCACTTACAGATGTAGCGATGAACTGTATTTAATGACAGTGGTTTTCTGAAGCGTTCCTGAGCCCATGTGGTGATATCCTTTTGAGATTGATGTCGGTTTTTGATACAGTGCCGTCCGAGGGATGGAAGGTCACGGTCATTCCATGTTGGTTTCCGGCCATGCCGCTTACGTGGAGTGATTTCTCCAGATTCTCTGAACCTTTTGATGATATTATGGAGCGTAGATGTTGAAATCCCTAAATTTCTTGCAATTGCACTTTGAGAAACGTTGTTCTTAAACTGTTTGACTATTTGCTCACGCAGTTGTGGACAAAGGGGTGTACCTCGCCCCATCCTTTCTTGTGAAAGACTGAGCATTTTTTGGGAAGCTGTTTTTATACCCAATCATGGCACCCACCTGTTCCAAATAAGTGTTTGATGAGCATTCCGTAACTTTATCAGTATTTATTGCCACCTTTCCCAACTTCTTTGTCACGTGTTGCTGGCATCAGATTATTTGCACACACAAACAAATATTTATCAGTTTGAACATCAAATATGTTGTCTTTGTAGCATATTCAACTGAATATGGCTTGAAAAGGATTCACAAATCATTGTATTCTGTTTATATTTACATCTAACACAATTTCCCGACTCATATGGAAACAAGGTTTGTAAACAAACTGTTGCATCACAGTTCACACTATGGTGAGTTCAAAAACCTCCGAAATTAGTAGGACAAAACGATGTCCACCAAATAGTCTCATCAGTGAAGCATACACACAAACATATTAAACAGTGGTCATTCTAACAATTGGGAAGGTGTGTGTCATGTTTGTTCTCTATCAAAAAACTGAACATTTTTAATTTTCAATCCTTTTATAAAAATGCTCCAAGGAGCCACTAGGGTGGCACAGAAGAGCCGCAGGTTGCTGACCCCCCCACTAACTGAATGATTCTGCCAGGACATTATTAATTGGCCATTCTGAACCTGACTCCCATTTAAGGAGACGATCCGGAGGAATAGAAATGGCATGTTCCAAATAAGTGTTTGATGAGCATTCCTCAAGTTTATCAGTATTTATTGACGTGTTGCTGGCATCAAATTCTAAAGTTAATGATTATTTGCAACAAAAAAAAAAATGTTTATGAGTTTGATCATCAAATATGTTGTCTTTGTAGCATATTCAACTGAATATGGGTTGAAAATGATTTGCAAATCATTGTATTCTGTTTATATTTACATCTAACACAATTTCCCGACTCATATGGAAACGGGGTTTGTAGATCAAAACCGCAGAAGCGCGGCAATCACCGGCGAAGTCCTGAAGGAACTGATTGAGGCTGGTCTTCCACGGCTTATCTGTCAGGTTCGGTTCCGACGATTGAGCAGTCGGATGCCTTCGATATTATATTTCCGTAGTGCGGTGGGCGTACCACGTCCTCACCGTTCAGTGGACCCGCATTACACTTATCCCATTCTGGATGCAGTCGAGCATGAAGGAGCCGACGTATAACCTTCAAGTTGCCAGTGTCTTGCCTTTTGATGAATGTCAACAAAGCAGTCGGAGGAAATGAGAAAAAGGGAGAAGGGGCGGGCGGGGGTTTGGTTGGCTGGCAGACCGGGTGGGGAGAGAACACACAATTATAAAAGCTTCATTTCTTCAGAGAACCATAAAGTCTCGTCCCAGAAGGGCAGCTGAGCACCAAATCAATTCCTCTCAAGTCGATTACAAGCACTGAGGTTCTAACCTTCATTTGTGAGTCTAATACTCCGACAGTTATGTAGAACACATACCAATTAAGCAATTCCGCAGGAATAAGAGGGCCGTGAACTGACGCGATTACGGGGGCCGGGCCGCTGGGGAGGTTGGGTTATCGGCTCAGGAGCGAGGGGAGGAAAGAAAAGAGCGACGACGGGCGAAAGAAAAGTCATTTATTAATTCTAATACTCTGTGAAGTGTTCCCATGGCGATGAGGCAGGGAGACGGGCGCTAATATCAGGGAGCCGTGCAGAAAAGGTCATCCGATATCTGCACCGCCCACCAGGCGGGCGGGCGCTCAAACACATCTGATAACGCTCTCGGCGACGTCGTCGCACCGCGCCAGATGTCAAGAGGGCGGGAGTTTGGGAGACGACGCCATTTGTGGAAATTGCCGAGATGGACCGCCGGGTTGGGAGATAACGCTCGCCGGCGACTTCGAGTGGGATGACAGTCCGTCAGAGGATTATCGATCTCGTGCTGTCGCGCCTATGGGATCATGTTTTGGGGCGGCGTAGCTCGGTTGGTAGAGTAGCCGTGTCAGCAACTTGAGGGTTGCAGGTTCGATTCCCGCTTCCGCCATCCTAGTCACTGCCGTTGCGTCCTTGGGCAAGAGACTTTACCCACCTGCTCCCAGTGCCACCCACACTGCTTTAAATGTAACTTAGATATTGGGTTTCACTATGTAAAGCGCTTTGAGTCACTAGAAAAAAAGCGCTATATAAATATAATTCACAATTCACTTTTGTTTAGGTCATGTTCGGTTTGTTTCTTTGGACACTCAGTTCCTGTTTTGCACTTCCTTGTTCGTCTCATTCCCATGACAACTCATTAGTTTTCACCTTCTCCGCATGTCCACGCCCCTGCCCTCAGCTCTCACACCTGTTGTTAATTGTCACAGCTATTATTTAAGCCACAGTTACCATGTAGTCGGCGGGCAACATACTGTCAAACTTGGACTTGGACGCGGGTTGTTTTCCCGAGGTGCGAAGCGAATGGAGTGGAAACGGCTTTCTCGTGAAGGTAGAGACATCATGGGGCGGCATAGCTCGATTGGTAGAGTGGCCGTGCCAGCAACTTGAGGGTTCCAGGTTCGATTCCCGCTTCCGCCATCCTAGTCACTGCCGTTGTGTCCTTGGGCAAGACACTTTACCCACCTGCTCCCAGTGCCACCCACACTGCTTTAAATGTAACTTAGATATTGGGTTTCAATATGTAAAGCGCTTTGAGTCACTAGAGAAAAGCGCTATATAAATGTAATTCACTTCACTATATAAATATAATTCACATGTTTTGTTTTGGTCAAGTTCGGTTTTGTTTTTTGGAAACTCAGTTCCTGTTTTGCACTTCCTTGTTTGTCTTATTACCATGACAACTCATTTAGGGCTATATAAATTAACATTGATTGGTTGATTAGTTTTAACCTTGTCCGCATGTCACGCCCCCGTCCTCAGCTCTCACACCTGTTGTTAATTGTCATAGCTATTATTTAAGCCACAGTTGCCAGGTAGTCGGCTGGCAACATCACCGCCTTCGCGCCCTCGATCACCTGCTACGCACCTTGCTATCCATGCTAATGATCCATGCTCCTTGTTTCGGTCACAGTAAATGTTTTTGTTTCAGTTGTTCATGCCATTGTGCAAGTTTCTGTTTATGTCCATAGTTTATGCCATAGTGCTAGGATTTTGTTTCATAACCCAGTCTTTTTTACTGCCATTGTTGGTTCCTGTTTTTAGTT
This sequence comes from Nerophis ophidion, assembly GCF_033978795.1. Lineage (NCBI taxonomy): Eukaryota > Metazoa > Chordata > Actinopteri > Syngnathiformes > Syngnathidae > Nerophis > Nerophis ophidion. The sequence continues at coordinate 75,474,303 of NC_084617.1, forward strand.
TTAGTGTTAAAATGAAAGTGAAGTGAAGTGAATTATATTTATATAGCACTTTTCTCTAGAGACTCAAAGCGCTTTACATAGTGAAACCCATTATCTAAGTTACATTTAAACCTGTGTGGGTGGCACTGGGAGCAGGTGGGTAAAGTGTCTTGCCCAAAGACACAACGGCAGTGACTAGGATGGCGGAAGCGGGAATCGAACCTGCAACCCTCAAGTTGCTGGCACGGCCACTCTACCAACCGAGCTATGCCGCCCCATGATGTCTCTACCTTCACGACATCACCGTTTCCACTCCATTCGCTTCGCACCTCGGGAAAACAACCCACGTCCAAGTCCAAGTTTGACAGTATGTTGCCAGCAGACTACATGGTAACTGTGGCTTAAATAATAGCCGTGACAATTAAAAACAGGTGTGAGAGCTGAGGACAGGGGCGTGGACATGCGGAGAAAGTGAAAACTAAT
>NC_084617.1:75479764-75609332 GCF_033978795.1 Nerophis ophidion
ACTTGGCAAAATTATGACAAAAGTCATAATTTTACTCCAAAAAAGAACATTTTTTTTCGCAATATAGGGATAAAAGTCAGAATTGTATACGACAAATGTCACCATTTAGCATTAAAAAGTACTAATTTTACATAAAAAAGTATTAATTTTACATGAAAAAAGTAATAATTTGACATAAAAAAGTAATAATTTTACCAGAACGTTTCGCAATATTACAGAAACAGAAATAATATGAGAAATTGTTTCCAATTTTATCAGAAAAGTTGACACATTGAGAGAAAAAAACTGCTTTTATTTGTTTCGTTTTGTTTGTAATTGTTTTTTAATTTTCATTATTTACTTCACATTATTACAGTATGTCTCTTTTTACACATTTATTCGATTTAAAAAAAAAATCATTTTGGCAAAAGGGGGCGTGATGGAGCCCTGCCCAAGATGGCGGCAAGGAGGCGGAGAATGCGGCGGAGCGGAGAGGCGGGGCGTGCCGGGAGCAACGCCGCCGCCATCTGGATCGCGCATCGGCAGATAATCAACCTATATCCTCGCAGTGTATAACAGGAGAGAAGGAGGAGAGTTAGGGGCAGATGAAGAGCAAGAGCGCCAAAGAGCACCCGAGAGACGGAGACGTGGCCGGCTGAAAAGCGACCGAAGAGCGAGCAGCTGAGAAGGAGCTGAAAAGCGACCTGACCGGAATTGAGCTTTATTGAAAAATAAACAAGACTCAAACCTGCTCAAGAGAAAAATGTCCTTCCTTGATGGTCCGTGGAACCCTCACAACAGCACACAACCATCACAGGGCGCATTTTAATTTCTTACACGCACACTTGTTATTTCATACGTTGAGCTGAGGGGGCTAACTTTTAAAAGCGCCACACAGTCCATTTGAAAAATCCTTCCTTTTGGGAAACACCCTCATTTTGACCACTAGGGGTGCAAATGAGACATTCTCTATTAGATGCAATGTTTTTTAGTATAGGGACCATGGTTTGTGTCCTAACTTTGTCACCCGTCCTTTGTCAGTATCTCAAGAAGGGCAGAAATACAAGAACGAACACACACACACACACACACACACACACAAAAGTAAGCATTACATTAAGACATTAGGCTATCCGCCGCTGCAGAGTTTGCTAATAGATGCTAATTACATACAAGCTAATATTTAATGACACACACCCGCTCTTCCCCAGTTTAAGAAGATGTAATTAATACTTCCACTGCAGCGAGCTTCCACGCAGATTAAATGTGAAAGGAAATGTGAATAACATTTAAACATTCCTTTCAACTCTAAACATCCGTAACGTTGACTAATTTCCTATCCTCACGACATCCTCCGAGAGCAATTAATAATGCATATAAAACAATTAGATGTATAAATATTAATCAGATGGCACAGAGAGGGCGAGTAAACACGCACAAACTATAACTTTGTTGTGTGGATGCACTCATGACAACACATCATGTGCACTATATACTAAAACAATGACATCATGTGCACTATATACTAAAACAATGACATCATGGTGCACTATATACTAAAACAACAATGACATCATGGTGCACTATATACTAAAACAACAATGACATCATGGTGCACTATATACTAAAACAATGACATCATGGTGCACTATATAGTAAAACAATGACATCATGGTGCACTATATACTAAAACAACAATGACATCATGGTGCACTATATACTAAAACAATGACATCATGGTGCACTATATACTAAAACAATGACATCATGGTGCACTATATACTAAAACAATGACATCATGGTGCACTATATACTAAAACAATGACATCATGTGCACTATATACTAAAACAATGACATCATGTGCACTTTATACTAAAACAACAATGACATCATGGTGCACTATATACTAAAACAACAATGACATCATGGTGCACTATATACTAAAACAACAATGACATCATGGTGCACTATATACTAAAACAACAATGACATCATGGTGCACTATATACTAAAACAACAATGACATCATGTGCACTATATACTAAAACAACAATGACATCAGGGTGCACTATATACTAAAACAATGACATCATGGTGCACTATATACTAAAACAACAATGACATCATGCTGCACTATATACTAAAACAACAATGACATCATGGTGCACTATATACTAAAACAACAATGACAAAATGGTGCACTATATACTAAAACAATGACATCATGGTGCACTATATACTAAAACAACAATGACATCATGCTGCACTATATACTAAAACAACAATGACATCATGGTGCACTATATACTAAAACAACAATGACATCATGGTGCACTATATACTAAAACAACAATGACATTATGGTGCACTATATACTAAAACAATGACATCATGGTGCACTATATACTAAAACAATGACATCATGGTGCACTATATACTAAAACAACCATGACATCATGTGCACTATATACTAAAACAACAATGACATCATGGTGCACTATATACTAAAACAATGACATCATGGTGCACTATATACTAAAACAACAATGACATCATGGTGCACTATATACTAAAACAATGACATCATGGTGCACTATATACTAAAACAACAATGACATCATGGTGCACTATATACTAAAACAACAATGACATCATGGTGCACTATGTACTAAAACAACAATGACATCATGGTGCACTATATACTAAAACAACAATGACATCATGGTGCACTATATACTAAAACAACAATGACATCTTGGTGCACTATATACTAAAAAAACAATGACATCATGTGCACTATATACCAAAACAACAATGACATCCTGGTGCGCTATATACTAAAACAACAATGACATCATGTGCACTATATACTAAAACAACAATGACATCATGCTGCACTATATACCAAAACAACAATGACATCCTGGTGCGCTATATACTAAAACAACAATGACATCATGTGCGCTATATACTAAAACAACAATGACATCATGTGCACTATATACTAAAACAACCATGACATCATGTGCACTATATACTAACACAACAATGACATCATGCTGCACTATATACTAAAACAACAATGACATCATGTGCACTATATACTAAAACAACAATGACATCATGTGCACTATATACTAAAACAACAATGACATCATGTGCACTATATACTAAAACAACAATGACATCATGGTGCACTATATACTAAAACAACAATGACATCAAGGTGCACTATATACTAAAACAACAATGACATCTTGGTGCACTATATACTAAAACAACAATGACATCATGGTGCACTATATACTAAAACATCAATGACATCATGGTGCACTATATACTAAAACAACAATGACATCATGGTGCACTATATACTAAAACAACAATGACATCATGGTGCACTATATACTAAAACAACAATGACATCATGGTGCACTATATACTAAAACATCAATGACATCATGTGCACTATATACTAAAACAACAATGACATCATGGTGCACTATATACTAAAACAATGACATCATGGTGCACTATATACTAAAACAACAATGACATCATGTGCACTATATACTAAAACAATGACATCATGGTGCACTATATACTAAAACAACAACGACATCATGGTGCACTATATACTAAAACAACAATGACATCATGCTGCACTATATACTAAAACAACAACGACATCATGGTGCACTATATACTAAAACAATGACATCATGGTGCACTATATACTAAAACAACAATGACATCATGGTGCACTATATACTAAAACAACAATGACATCATGTGCACTATATACTAAAACATCAATGACATCATGGTGCACTATATACTAAAACAATGACATCATGGTGCACTATACACTAAAACAACAATGACATCCTGTGCACTATATACTAAAACAACAATGACATCATGGTGCACTATATACTAAAACATCAATGACATCATGGTGCACTATATACTAAAACAACAATGACATCATGGTGCACTATATACTAAAACAACAATGACATCATGGTGCACTATGTACTAAAACAATGACATCATGGTGCACTATATACTAAAACAACAATAACATCTTGGTGCACTATATACTAAAACAATGACATCATGGTGCACTATATACTAAAACATCAATGACATCATGGTGCACGATATACTAAAACAATGACATCATGGTGCACTATATACTAAAACAATGACATCATGGTGCACTATATACTAAAACAATGACATCATGGTGCACTGTACACTAAAACAATGACATCATGGTGCACTATATACTAAAACAACAATGACATCATGGTGCACTATATACTAAAACAATGACATCATGGTGCACTATATACTAAAACAACACGTTGAGCCACAACTAGTCATTCTGGCCTATTTTTGTCTTGTTCCACTACCCAATAATAAATACAATACTTTGAATTACAAACCTCAGAAGGTATTTTATAGCAGTTTGAAGTATCTTGTCAAACAATGCATAACATTTAGTAAACCTGGAAAACAAATCTCTTAAATTAAACAATTCTGCATTGATAAATCCCTGTCTTGGTACGAGTCCACAAACAAATCAGGTGTGGATCTAAAGTGAGGCCAAGGTCCAACAAGGATAAGAGTGACCTTGTTTGCCCTTGAAAGCAACAAACAAAGTAAATATTGCGAGATACAAAACTCTCACATGGAAAGTCCGAGGTAACACTCATCTCTGCAAAATATTTCGCAACAGACTTGAACTGATTGAATGCCGTTTGCATTTTTGTATCATAGCAGTGGGAAGGGTTGTACGGTACACCAGTACTAGTCCAGTACCGCGATACTAATGAATCATATTCGGTACTATACCGCCTCTCAAAAGTACCGGTCCAGTACGGGAAAGATCAATGATTGGTTGGTTTTGTTTTTATAGCCAATCATGGCACCCACCTGTTCCCAATTAGCCTGCACACCTGTGGGATGTTCCAAATAAGTGTTTGATGAGCATTCCTCAACTTTATCAGTGTTTATTGCCAGCTTTCCCAACTTCTTTGTCACGTGTTGCTGGCATCAAATTCTAAAGTTAATGATAATTTGCCAAAAAAATTGTTTATGAGTTTGAACATCAAATATGTTGTCTTTGTAGCATATTCAACTGAATATGGGTTGAAAAATCATTGTATTCCGTTTATATTTACATCAAACACAATTTCCCGACTTATATGGAAACGGGGTTTGTAGGTGGGTTTATGGTGTACCCTTCGCGTTCATATTTCACTTGATTGTAAAATGTGTGGATCGAACAGCGGTGTGACGTTCATATTGTGTCAATATTCAGTGTTTTATCCTTCATAGAAAAATGTAAAAATTCCATTGTGTTTTTTTAAGGCGGTCTTTCATTACGTTTTTAGCATTCAATCAGACATTATTGTGAGGTTTTGTATTAGTGTTCTTAAAAATAGATATACCGGCCCCCCAGACACATTTTTTTCTTTAAATGTGGCCCCCGAGTCAAAATAGAATGCGGCTGAGCGGACACTACGAGCGAGATCGGGTGCGTGGTTGGCACACCGGCACCCAATTAACTAATCTCCTCACTCTGTATAAAAGGTGAGAAGGAGGAGGGATCAAGGCAGAGCCTGCAGGAACGGATGAGGAGCGAAAGCGAGAGAGAACAGCGCACGGGAGACGACGACGCGGTCGGCTGAAAAGCGACCGAGGAGCGAGCAGCGGCGAAGGAGCTGAAAAGCGATCCGACTTGAAAACAAGCTGTATTTAAAAAAATAATAAAAAGTCAAACCTGCTCAAGAGAAATGTCCTTCCTGGGTGGTCAGTGGAACCCGAGCGACGACGGCAAAAGTCGTTCACATTTGGCGCCCAACGTTAAGTTAAAGTACCAATGATTGTCACACACATACTAGATGTGGTGAAATTATTCTCTGCATTTGACCCATCACCCTTGATCACCCCCTAGGAAGTGAGGGGAGCAGTGGTGCCGCGCCTGGGAATCATTTATGGTGATTCAACCCCCAATTCCAACCCTTAATGCTGAGTGCCAAGCAGGAAGATAATGGGTCCCATTTTTATAGTCTTTGGTATGACTCGGCCGGGATTTGAACTCACGACCTACTGATCTCAGGGCGGACACTCTAACCACTAGGCCACTGAGTAGGGGGCCATTCTGGTCCGCCAAAGCCTGCAGGAGCCGGCAATTCTGACGGCTGCTTGCTGCCAGCTGCGTGAGAGCGCTTATGAGAGCCCACAGGGGATCGTCCTCGCCTGCTCCCGGTGGTGCAGCCAGGTTGGGCGCCAAACTTTTGCTGTCGTCGCTCGGGTTCCACTGACCACCCAGAAAGGACATCTCTCTTGAGCAGGTTTTACTCAGCTTGTCTTCAAGTCGGTTCACTTTTCAGCTCCTTCTGCGCTGCTCGCTCCTCGGTCGCTTTTCAGCCGGCCACGTCGTCGTCTCTCGTGCGCTGTTCTCTCTGGCTTTCGTTCCTCATCCGTTCCTGTAGGCTCTCCTACTCCTTCTGCCTCGATCCCTCCTCCTTCTCCCCTTTTATACAGAGTGAGGAGATTAGTTAATTGGGTGCCGGTGTGCGAGCCACGCACCTGATCTCGCTCGTAGCGTCGCTCCCGCCTCTCCGCTCAGCCGCATTCTATTTTCACTCGGGGGCCACATTTAAAGAAAAAAATGTGTCTGGGGGGCCGCTATATCAATTTTTAGGAACACTAATACAAAACCTGACAAGAATGTCTGATTGAATGCTAAAAACTTTATGATCTCGCTCGTAGCGTTGCTCCCGCCTCTCCGCTCAGCCGCATTCTATTTTCACTCGGGGGCCACTTTTAAAGAAAAAAATGTGTCCTGGGGGGGCCGCTATATCTATTTTTAGGAACACTAATACAAAACCTGACAAGAATGTCTGATTGAATGCTAAAAACGTTATGATCTCGCTCGTAGCGTCGCTCCCGACACGCCCCGCCTCTCCGCTCAGCCGCATTCTCCGCCTCCTTGCCGCCATCTTGGGCCGGGCCCCAGCATGTCCCGCCCCGCTGCTCGTTGGCAGGCTTCTTCTCCCCACATAGATCATCTCCCACCACACACTAGTGCTTTAAATGTAGAAAACACACATCCTAACACGACCCTTTTAAGTTACGCTATGAAAAATAGCAAAGTCTGCAACTTCTCAGTGTTAAATGCAAAATGTCTCCCCGAGGGTGCGGTGGGGGGGGGGAGTTAAAAAGGGACAACGTTTATGCAGCGAGCTTCTGTTTTTAAGAGGCCCACTTAAGGTCCCTTTTGTGGCTTTAGATGTTTTGTGCGGCTTTTTATTTGGCTTGTAAACAGGGCCACAAAAAGCGCGGGCATAATGATGGAGAGGGAGAAGCGTAGAGTAAGACTCGGGCCGGGCTTTTGACAAAAAGACTGACATATGCTTAATGTGATTTAGTGGCTGGGTCGGGGTTGGGGACTTTATCGCCTTTGAGAGGGAGGTTACCAAATTGAAATGCAAATCTTAACATTTTGGAATTCATTACGGTTGCCTCAGCCTCTTCCAACCGCGACAACAAAATGAAATTACATTGTTGAAGGGGAGGTGTGTGAGTGTGTATGTGTGTGTGTGTGTGTGTGTGTGTGTGTGTGTGTTCTCATCTCTCTCAAATTCCAGCTTTGAAAGGAAACACGATGAATGATTCTGACCTTCTGACTTTGGTGATTAAAGCGCAAGGTCTTCCTTCCATCATTTCTGCTTTAAATGTTGCATTGAAGCCAGATATTTCTACAGCTGCAGAGTGGGGTTTGTTTTTTTTGCCCGTTGCCGTGGGATACGACGTTCAAACCGATCTACAAAAGTAGTATCCATGTAAAAACATTGATATTTTCGAATTAGAATCATTTATAACTTCTTACCCACGGGAAAAAAATGTTTAAAAGTATGTAATATGACAAAGTCAGAGGATTGTTGTCAGGAGTCTGAATCCACCCTGAATCTGTTTGAATATTGTCATATTGTGTCTTTGTTTTGTCATGTTGTATTGTCATATTGTGTCTTTGTTTTGTCATGTTGTGTCTTTGTTTTGTCATGTTGTATTGTCATATTGTGTCTTTGTTTTGTTATGTTGTATTGTCATATTGTGTCTTTGTTTTGTTATGTTGTATTGTCATATTGTGTCTTTGTTTTGTCATGTTGTATTGTCATATTGTGTCTTTGTTTTGTCATGTTGTGTCTTTTTTTTGTCATGTTATATTGTCATATTGTGTCTTTGTTTTGTTATGTTGTATTGTCATATTGTGTCTTTGTTTTGTTATGTTGTATTGTCATATTGTGTCTTTGTTTTGTCATGTTGTGTCTTTTTTTTGTCATGTTATATTGTCATATTGTGTCTTTGTTTTGTCATATTGTATTGTCATATTGTGTCTTTGTTTATCATATTGTGTCTTTGTTTTGTCATATTGTATTGTCATATTGTGTCTTTGTTTATCATATTGTGTCTTTGTTTTGTCATGTTGTATTGTCATATTGTGTCTTTGTTTTGTCATTTTGTATTGTCATATTTTGTCTTCATTTATCATATTGTGTTTTTGTTTTGTCATGTTGTATTGTCATATTGTGTCTTTGTGTTGTCATATTATATTGTTATATTGTGTCTTTGTTTTGTCATATTGTGTCTTCATTTTGTCATATTGTATTGTCATATTGTGTCTTCACTTTGTCATATTGTGTCTTTGTTTTGTCATTTTGTATTGTCATATTGTGTCTTCGTTTTGTCATATTGTATTGTCATAGTGTGTCTTCGTTTTGTCATATTGTGTCTTCGTTTTGTCATATTGTATTGTCATATTGTGTCTTCATTTTGTCATATTGTGTCTTTGTTTTGTCATATTGTATTGCCATATTGTGTCTTCGTTTTTTTCACAGTATATTGTCATATAGTGTCTTTGTTTTGTCATATTGTATTGTCAAACTGTATTGTCATATTGTGTCTTTGTTTTGTCATTTAGAATTGTCATAGTGTGTCTTTGTTTTTCATACTGTATTGTCAAATTGTGTCTTTGTTTTGTCATATTGTATTGTCCTATTGTGTCTTTGTTTTGTCATATTGTGTCTTTTTTCATATTGTATTGTCATATTTTGTCTTCGTTTTGTGATATTGTATTGTCATATTGTGTCTTTGTTTTGTCATATTGTATTGTCATATTTTGTCTTCGTTTTGTGATATTGTATTGTCATATTGTGTTTTTGTTTTTGTCATATAGCATTGTCATATTGTGTCTTTGTTTTGTCATATTGTATTGTCATATTGTGTCTTCGTTTTCTTATGATGCATTGTTCTATTGTGCCTTCGTTTTTGTCATATTGTGTCTTTCTTTTGTCATATTGTATTGTCATATTGTGTCTTCATTTTGTCATATTGTGTCTTTGTTTTGTCATATCATATTGTCATATTGTGTCTTCATTTTGTCATATTGTATTGTCATGTTGTGTCTTCATTTTGTCATATTGTATTGTCATATTGTGTCTTCGTTTTTTTCACATTATATTGTCATATTGTGTCTTCGTTTTGTCATATTGTATTGTCATATTGTGTCTTCGTTTTGTCATATTGTATTGTCATATTGTGTCTTCGTTTTGTCATATTGTGTCTTAGTTTTGTCATATTGTATTGTCATATTGTGTCTTCATTTCGTCATATTGTGTCTTTTTTTCGTCATATTGTATTGTCATATTGTGTCTTCGTTTTTTTCACATTATATTGTCATATTGTGTCTTCGTTTTGTCATATTGTATTGTCATATTGTGTCTTCGTTTTGTCATATTGTGTCTTCGTTTTGTCATATTGTATTGTCATATTGTGTCTTCATTTCGTCATATTGTGTCTTTGTTTTGTCATATTGTATTGTCATACTGTGTCTTTGTTTTGTCATACTGTATTCTCAAATTGTGTCTTTGTTTTGTCATTTTGAATTGTCATACTGTGTCTTTGTTTTGTCATACTGTATTCTCAAATTGTGTCTTTGTTTTGTCATATTGTATTGTCATATTTTGTCTTCGTTTTGTGATATTGTATTGTCATATTGTGTCTTTGTTTTTGTCATATAGTATTGTCATATTGTGTCTTTGTTTAGTCATATTGTATTGTCATATTGTGTCTTCGTTTTCTTATGTTGCATTGTTCTATTGTGTCTTCGTTTTTGTCATATTGTGTCTTTCTTTTGTCATATTGTATTGTCATATTGTGTCTTCATTTTGTCATATTGTGTCTTTGTTTTGTCATATTGTGTCTTCGTTTTTTTCACAGTATATTGTCATATAGTGTCTTTGTTTTGTCATATTGTATTGTCAAACTGTATTGTCATATTGTGTCTTTGTTTTGTCATTTAGAATTGTCATAGTATGTCTTTGTTTTGTCATATTGTATTGTCATATTGTGTCTTTGTTTTTCATACTGTATTGTCATATTGTGTCTTTGTTTTGTCATATTGTATTGTCCTATTGTGTCTTTGTTTTGTCATATTGTATTGTCATATTGTGTCTTTTTTCATATTGTATTGTCATATTTTGTCTTCGTTTTGTGATATTGTATTGTCATATTGTGTCTTTGTTTTGTCATATTGTATTGTCATATTTTGTCTTCGTTTTGTGATATTGTATTGTCATATTGTGTTTTTGTTTTTGTCATACAGCATTGTCATATTGTGTCTTTGTTTTGTCATATTGTATTGTCATATTGTGTCTTCGTTTTCTTATGATGCATTGTTCTATTGTGCCTTCGTTTTTGTCATATTGTGTCTTTCTTTTGTCATATTGTATTGTCATATTGTGTCTTCATTTTGTCATATTGTGTCTTTGTTTTGTCATATCATATTGTCATATTGTGTCTTCATTTTGTCATATTGTATTGTCATGTTGTGTCTTCATTTTGTCATATTGTATTGTCATATTGTGTCTTCGTTTTTTTCACATTATATTGTCATATTGTGTCTTCGTTTTGTCATATTGTATTGTCATATTGTGTCTTCGTTTTGTCATATTGTGTCTTCGTTTTGTCATATTGTATTGTCATATTGTGTCTTCATTTCGTCATATTGTGTCTTTTTTTCGTCATATTGTATTGTCATATTGTGTCTTCGTTTTTTTCACATTATATTGTCATATTGTGTCTTCGTTTTGTCATATTGTATTGTCATATTGTGTCTTCGTTTTGTCATATTGTGTCTTCGTTTTGTCATATTGTATTGTCATATTGTGTCTTCATTTCGTCATATTGTGTCTTTGTTTTGTCATATTGTATTGTCAAACTGTATTGTCATATTGTGTCTTTGTTTTGTCATTTTGAATTGTCATACTGTGTCTTTGTTTTGTCATACTGTATTCTCAAATTGTGTCTTTGTTTTGTCATATTGTATTGTCATATTTTGTCTTCGTTTTGTGATATTGTATTGTCATATTGTGTCTTTGTTTTTGTCATATAGTATTGTCATATTGTGTCTTTGTTTAGTCATATTGTATTGTCATATTGTGTCTTCGTTTTCTTATGTTGCATTGTTCTATTGTGTCTTCGTTTTTGTCATATTGTGTCTTTCTTTTGTCATATTGTATTGTCATATTGTGTCTTCATTTTGTCATATTGTGTCTTTGTTTTGTCATATTGTGTCTTCGTTTTTTTCACAGTATATTGTCATATAGTGTCTTTGTTTTGTCATATTGTATTGTCAAACTGTATTGTCATATTGTGTCTTTGTTTTGTCATTTAGAATTGTCATAGTATGTCTTTGTTTTGTCATATTGTATTGTCATATTGTGTCTTTGTTTTTCATACTGTATTGTCATATTGTGTCTTTGTTTTGTCATATTGTATTGTCCTATTGTGTCTTTGTTTTGTCATATTGTATTGTCATATTGTGTCTTTTTTCATATTGTATTGTCATATTTTGTCTTCGTTTTGTGATATTGTATTGTCATATTGTGTCTTTGTTTTGTCATATTGTATTGTCATATTGTGTCTTTTTTCATATTGTATTGTCATATTTTGTCTTCGTTTTGTGATATTGTATTGTCATATTGTGTCTTTGTTTTGTCATATTGTATTGTCATATTGTGTCTTCGTTTTCTTATGATGCATTGTTCTATTGTGTCTTCGTTTTTGTCATATTGTGTCTTTCTTTTGTCATATTGTATTGTCATATTGTGTCTTCATTTTGTCATATAGTATTGTCATATTGTGTCTTTGTTTAGTCATATTGTGTCTTTGTTTTGTCATATTGTATTGTCATATTGTGTCTTTGTTTAGTCATATTGTATTGTCATATTGTGTCTTCGTTTTCTTATGTTGCATTGTTCTATTGTGTCTTCGTTTTTTTCATATTGTGTCTTTCTTTTGTCATATTGTATTGTCATATTGTGTCTTCATTTTGTCATATTGTGTCTTTGTTTTGTCATATTGTGTTTTCGTTTTTTTCACATTATATTGTCATATAGTGTCTTCGTTTTGTCATATTGTATTGTCAAACTGTATTGTCATATTGTGTCTTTGTTTTGTCATTTTGAATTGTCATAGTGTGCCTTTGTTTTGTCATATTGTATTGTCATATTGTGTCTTTGTTTTGTCATATTGTATTGTCATATTGTGTCTTTGTTTTGTCATATTGTATCGTCATATTTTGTCTTCGTTTTGTGATATTGTATTGTCATATTGTTACTTTGTTTTTGTCATATAGTATTGTCATATTGTGTCTTCGTTTTTGTCATATTGTGTCTTTGTTTTGTCATATTGTACTGTTCTATTGTGTCTTTGTTTTGTCATATTGTACTGTTCTATTGTGTCTTTTGTTTTGTCATATTGTATTGTCATATTGTGTCTTCTATTCGTCGTATTGAATCGTCATTTTGTGTCTTAATTTTGTCAAATAGTATTTCTATATTGTGTCTTCGTTTTGTCATATTTGTTGTCATATTGTGTCTTTGTTTTGCGTGAAAGTTGAAAAAATTTGTTTAAGGATTGTTTTTGTTTTTTTTAAGCTTGATGTGGTTTCTCTTACTTCAGGAGAGTTCACTGACAGTCAAGATTTCGTGTTCTCCTCTTTTAAACCGTTCAATTAAGTGTGTTTTTTTTATCATTTATTCTCTACAAAACACTTTCGTAGAAGAAAAAAAAAAATGTACGACATAATGATGGACAGAAATACCCTTTTTTTGATTTATATTTATCTGTTTCTATATATATTTATTGTGAGAAATCATTAAGATGATCATCGTTTACATAAAGATAAATATCATTAATTACTAATAATAACATAGAGTTAAAGGTAAATTGAGCAAATAGGCTATTTCTGGCAATTTATTTAAGTGTGTATCAAACTGGTAGCCCTTTGCATTAATCAGTACCCAAGAAGTAGCTCTTGGTTTCAAAAAGGTTGGTGACCCCTGCTTTAATTGACAACCTGGTCTGTCCATTTATTATTTTAAAATAAATAAATAAATACAACATTATATTCAACAAAAAAGAGGTTCAAATAAAATAAATACAGTTACATAGAAACGTGTAACTAATAAAAATGAGTAAAATTAACTGTTAAAGGGGAACATTATCAGCAGACCTATGTAAGCGTCAATATATACCTTGATGGTGCAGAAAAAAGACCATCAATTTTTCTAACCGATTTCCGAACTCTAAATGGGTGAATTTTGGCAAATTAAACGCCTTTCTGTTTATCGCTCATGTGGTGATGACGTCAGAATGTGACGTCGCCGAGGTAACACACCCACCATTTTCATTTTCAACACATTACAAACATCGAGTCTCAGCTCTGTTATTTTCCGTTTTTTTGACTATTTTTTGGAACCTTGGAGACATCATGCCTCGTGGGTGTGTTGTCGGAGGGTGTAACAACACTAACAGGGAGGGATTCAAGTTGCACCACCGGCCCCAAGATGCCAAAGTGTCTGCCGCCAGACCCCCATTGAATGTGCCAGAGTGTCTCCACATTTGACCGGCGATGACGGACATGACACAGAGATGTATGGATAACCTGCAGATGCATTTGCAACGATAAAGTCACAGAAATCCCAAAGGTGAGTTTTGTTGATGTTGACTGCCAGCTAATCGATGCTAACATGCTACGCTAATCGACGCTAACATGCTATTTACCGGCGGTGCTAAAGCCGACATGGCACAGAGATGTATGGATAACCTGCAGATGCATTTGAAACTCTAAAGTCAACAAAATCACAAAGGTGAGTTTTGTTGATGTTGACTTATGTGCTAATCAGACATATTTGGTCGGGCGCGACTGCCAGCTAATCGATGCTAACATGCTACGCTAATCGACGCTAACATGCTATTTACCAGCGGTGCTAAAGCAGACATGGCACAGAGATGTATGGATAACCTGCAGTTGCATTTGCAACTATAAAGTCAACGAAATCACAAAGGTGAGTTTTGTTGATGTTGACTGCCAGTTAATCGATGCTAACATGCTACGCTAATCGACGCTAACATGCTATTTACTGGCGGTGCTAAAGCAGACATGGCACAGAGATGTATGGATAACCTGCAGATGCATTTGCAACTATATTACGTTTCCTTCCACCCACATTTAATGCGAAACAAACACTTACCAATCGACGGATTTAAGTTGCTCCAGTGTCAAAAGATGCGAAAGTCCTGATCGTTTGGTCCGCACATTTTACCGGCGATGCTAACGCAGCTATTCGGCCATGCTATGGCTATGAATAGCGTCAATAGCTATTCGCTCAATACTTTCATACTCCAACCATCCGTTTCAATCTGTTAAATCGCTTAAACCGCTGAAATCCGAGTCTGAATCCGAGCTAATGTCGCTATATCTTGCTGTGCTATTCGCCATTGTTTGTTTACATTGGCAGCACTGTGTGACGTCACAGGGAAATGGATAGTCGTATCGCAAATAGCGAAAATCAAGCACTTTAAAGCTTTTTTTAGGGCTATAAAATTTTGAAAAAAACTTCAAAAAATACAACAAGCAAACTGGGAACTGATTTTTATTGTTTTTAACCCTTTTGAAATCGTGATAATGTTCCCCTTTAAAGGTTAGTACTATTAGTGGACCAGCAGCACACACAATCCCGGACTGTATCCCTTGCAGACTGCATCGGTCTATGTTGTAGGAACTGAACTGTTTTCGTTTTTTTTTCCGCCCCAAAGTCCTGACATCACACATTATGAGAAACAAAGTATCTCATAAACATGATGAATATACATTCTGCCCTTACAAACCGAACGGAACGCGGTCTTTTGAACAAAGTCCTTTGATGACGTGACTGATCTACATCACACGTCTCCCTTGAGGTTCCCTCAACATCCACAAGAGACAGCGTTTGACCCAACAAACAAAAGCCGCTGGTAATTTGATTCACATTGAGAGAGACTTATATATATATATATATATATATTAAAAAAAAAATCTAACCAAGAACAGATGGCTGCTGGGTTTTGGAAGGCTTTTCGTGACTTTAGTTGGTTGAGCCACGCTCGCGTAGAAGAGTTATGTCATGAGGCGACCACGTCGGAGCTTTGGAGAGCTTCCTTCTCATGACCTCATTGGTTGTTGAAGATTTAAAGAACCCTTTCGACCTATATTAGTGGAATCCAAGGCCAGCAAATAGCACAAGTTTTAGATCATTAAAGCAGGGACTGTATCGGTTGGGGAGATCTCTACGCTGCTGATCCGCTTGAGATGGTTTCCTGTGGACGGGACTCTCGCTGCTGTCTTGGAGCCACTATGGATTGAACTTCCACAGTATCATGTTAGACCCGCTCGACATCCATTGCTTTCGGTCCCCTAGAGGGGGGGGGTTGCCCACATCTGAGGTCCTCTCCAAGGTTTCTCATAGTCAGCATTGTCACTGGCGTCCCACTGGATGTGAATTCTCCCTGCCCACTGGGTGTGAGTTTTCCTTGCCCTTTTGTGGGTTCTTCCGAGGATGTTGTAGTCGTAATGATTTGTACAGTCCTTTGAGACATTTGTGATTTGGGGCTATATAAATAAACATTGATTGATTGATTGATGGTGATTCCAGGCAGAGAGAATACTAAGTAATCGATGAAACGAGTGCGGCAGATGGCCGACATAAAAGGGTTAAGAAGTGAGACAGAAAAACCGGATCACTTAAAGCCGGCTTTGACGTGAAGAAGATAGAAGTCATTCTCAGATGGTTGCAGTTAAGGAGCTTTGAGGGGTTCTGGCGCCTCCGAATCCATCGCTCAACATCAACCGTACGCAGACGTCCCGTTTTGCTGGCTTTCAATGTGGATTTTAGTCCTCATCCTCTTGCCAATTTGACACATTTTTCAGCAGCGCTGACACACGAAACTGAAATCCACTCCGTCTGGTCCAGGAGGTTCCGAATATAAGCTACCAGTTAGATCAGCGTTTTTCAACCCATCCATCCCATTTATTTTCTACCGCTTACTCCACTTTGGGGTCATGGGGGGCGCTGGTGCCTATCTCAGCTACAATCGGGCGGAAGGCGGGGTACACCCTGGACATGTCACCACCTCATCACAGGGCCAACACAGACAGACAGACAACATTCACACACTAGGGACCATTTAGTGTTGCCAATCAACCTATCCCCAGGTGCATGTCTTTGGAGGTGGGAGGGGCCTATCCCCAGGTGTATGTCTTTGGAAGTGGGAGGAGCCTATCCCCAGGTGCATGTCTTTTGAGGTGGGAGGGGCCTATTCCCAGGTGTATGTCTTTGGAGGTGGGAGGGGACTATCCCCAGGTGCATGTCTTTGGAGGTGGGAGAGGCCTAACCCCAGGTGCATTTGTTTGGAGGAGGGAGGGGCCTAACTCCAGGTGCATGTCTTTGGAGGTGGGAGGAGCCTATCCCCGGGTGCATGTATTTGGAGGTGGGAGGGGCCTATCCTCGGGTGCATGTCTTTGGAGGTGGGAGGGGCCTATCCCTAGGTGTATATGTCTTTGGAGGTGGGAGGGGCCTATCCCCAGGTGCATGTCTTTGGAGGTGGGAGGGGCCTTTCCCCAGGTGCATGTCTTTGGAGGTGGGAGGGGCCTATCCCCAGGTACATGTCTTTGGAAGTAGGGGACAATCCCCAGGTACATTACTTTGGAAGTGGGAGGGGCCTATCCCCAGGTGCATGTCTTTGGAAGTGGGAGGGGCCTATCCCCAGGTGCATGTCTTTGGAGGTGGGAGGGGCCTATCCCCAGGTGCATGTATTTGGAGGTGGGAGGGGCCTATCCCCAGGTGCATGTCTTTGGAAGTGGGAGGGGCCTATCCCCAGGACCATGTCTTTGGAGGTGGGAGGCGCCTATCCCCAGGTGCATGTATTTTGAGGTGGGAGGGGCCTATCCCCAGGTACATGTCTTTGGAAGTGGGAGAGTACAATCCCCATGTACATTACTTTGGAGGTGGGAGGGGCCTATCCCCAGGTGCATTTCTTTGGAGGTGGGAGGGGCCTATCCCCATGTGCATGTCCTTGGAAGTGGGAGAGTACAATCCCCAGGTACATTACTTTGGAAGTGGGAGGGGCCTATCCCCAGGACCATGTCTTTGGAGGTGGGAGGGGCCTATCCCCATGTGCATGTCTTTGGAGGTGGGGACTATCCCAAGGTGCATGTCTTTGGAGGTGGGGACTATCCCAAGGTACATGTCTTTGGAAGTGGGAGAGTACAATCCCCAGGTACATGTCTTTGGAAGTGGGAGGGGCCTATCCCCAGGTGCATGTCTTTGGAGGTGGGAGGGGCTTATCCCAAGGTGCATGTATTTGGAGGTGGGAGGGGCCTATCCCCAGGTACATGTCTTTGGAGGTGGGAGAGGCCTATCCCCAGGTGCATGTCTTTGGAGGTGGGAGGAGCCTATCCCCAGGTGCATGTCTTTGGAAGTAGGAGGGGCCTATCCCCAGGACCATGTCTTTGGAGGTGGGGACTATCCCCAGGTACATGTCTTTGGAAGTGGGAGAGTACAATCCCCAGGTACATGTCTTTGGAAGTGGGAGGAGCCTATCCCCAGGTGCATGTCTTTGGAGGTGAGAGTGGCTTATACCCAGGTGCATGTCTTTGGAGGTGGGAGGGGCCTATCGTGACGTGACGAGTTTGACCCGGCGGAAATTCTAGACATGCGCTAACAAAAAAAATATTTTGCGAAACGAGTTTGACCCTAGAGTAATTCTAGTCAGGTGCATACTATATACCCGGCGGCAATTCAAGGAAATACGGAATTTGTATTTGTCCTGGTGTTTCTGGCACACCTGCACCAAGCACTGTCTCCACCCCCTCGGTACTTGATCTCCTCCCAGCTCCATGTTCCAAAGCAGCTGCTTGTGTTTGTGGTCTATTCAGGATCATGCCTGGTAATTAGGAACTTTCCCTGGAATGATCGCTTTGTCAGCTTTTTCACATGTTACCAAAGAAGGTGTCTGCATACCACATTCATCATCGTTATCTGGGGCTAATTACCAATCCCTGCAAGAATGTTGCGATCGCACCAGTTTATTCCAATTCAACCAATCCCAGCAACACAGCCTCGCAGTTTGGTATAATCCCTGCAATCTCCCCAAACATTTTAGCCAATCTTTGTCCTTTTCTGTGATAGTTTGTCCCTGAACAAAGATAGGATGCACACCTCAACTGTCTTTCTTGTGTACACAAAGTAGAAAAAGCAACGAGAAAACTGAGCTAGTACTCAATTGTGGTTTAGACCCTCTTCTAGTTCCCGTGTTGTCCCGATACCATAATGTTGGTACCAAAATGTATTTCAATACTTTTTGATACTTTTCTAGGTAAATGGGACCACAAACATTTGGCATTGTTGGCTTTATTTTAACAAGAAAACTTATGATAAATTCAACATACAGTGGGGCAAAAAAGTATTTAGTCAGCCAGCTATTGTGCAAGTTCTCCCCCTTAAAATGATGATAGAGGTCTGTCATTTTCATCATAGGTACACTTCAACTGTGAGAGACAGAATGTGGAAAAAATATCCAGGAATTTTTAAGAATTTATTCGTAAATGATGGTGGAAAATAAGTACTTGGTCAACCATTCAAAGCTCTCACTGATGGAAGGAGGTTTTGGCTCCAAATCTCCCGATACATGGCCCCATTCATTCTTTCCTTAACACGGATCAATAGTCCTGTCCCTTTAGCAGAAAAACAGCCCCAAAGCATGATGTTTCCACCCCCATGCTTCACAGTAGGTATGGTGTTCTTGGGATGCAACTCAGTATTCTTCGTCCTCCAAACACCACCAGTTAAGTTTATACCAAAATGGATACATGGATGATACAGCAGAGGATTGGGAGAATGTCATGTGGTCAGATGAAACCAAAATAGAAGTTTTTGGTATAAACTCAACTTGTGGTGTTTGGAGGAAGAAGAATACTGAGTTGCATCCCAAATGCATCTGCAGGTTATCCATACATCTCTGTGCCATGTCTGCTTTAGCACCGCCGGTAAATAGCATGTTAGCATCGATTAGCATAGCATGTTAGCATCGATTAGCTGGCAGTCAACATCGACAAAACTCACCTTTGTGATTTAGTTGACTTTATAGTTGCAAATGCATCTGCAGGTTATCCATACATCTCTGTGCCATGTCTGTTTTAGCACCACCGATAAATAGCATGTTAGCATCGATTAGCATAGCATGTTAGCATCGATTAGCTGGCAGTCAACATCGACAAAACTCACCTTTGTGATTTAGTTGACTTTATAGTTGCAAATGCACCTGCAGGTTATCCATACATCTCTGTGCCATGTCTGCTTTAGCACAGCCGGTAAATAGCATGTTAGCATCGATTAGCATAGCATGTTAGCATCGATTAGCTGGCAGTCAACATCAACATAACTCACCTTTGCGATTTAGTTGACTTTATAGTTGCAAATGCATCTGCAGGTTATCCATACATCTCTGTGCCATGTCTGCTTTAGCACCGCCGGTAAATAGCATGTTAGCATCGATTAGCATAGCATGTTAGCATCGATTAGTTGGCAGTCAACATCGACAAAACTCACCTTTGTGATTTAGTTGACTTTATAGTTGCAAATGCATCTGCAGGTTATCCATACATCTTTTAGCATGGATTAGCTGGCAGTCACGCCGCAACCAAATATGTCTGATTAGCACATAAGTCAACATCAACAAAACTCACCTTTGTGATTTAGTTGACTTTATAGTTGCAAATGCATCTGCAGGTTATCCATACATCTCTGTGCCATGTCTGCTTTAGCACCGCCGGTAAATAACATTTTAGCGTCGATTAGCGTAGAATGTTAGCATCGATTAGCTGGCAGTCAACATCGACAAAACTCACCTTTGTGATTTAGTTGACTTTATAGTTGCAAATGCATCTGCAGGTTATCCATACATCTCTGTGCCATGTCTGCTTTAGCACCGCCGGTAAATAGCATGTTAGCATTGATTAGCGTGGCATGTTAGCATCGATTAGTTGGCAGTCAACATCAACAAAACTCACCTTTGTGATTTAGTTGACTTTATAGTTGCAAATGCATCTGCAGGTTATCCATACATCTCTGTGCCATGTCTGCTTTAGCACCGCCGGTAAATAGCATGTTAGCATTGATTAGCTTCGCATGTTAGCATCGATTAACTGGCAGTCAACATCAACAAAACTCACCTTTGTGATTTAGTTGACTTTATAGTTGCAAATGCATCTGCAGGTTATCCATACATCTCTTAGCATGGATTAGCTGGCAGTCACGCCGCAACCAAATATGTCTGATTAGCACATAAGTCAACATCAACAAAACTCACCTTTGTGATTTTGTTGACTTTATGGTTGCAAATGCATCTGCAGGTTATCCATACATCTCTGTGCCATGTCTGCCTTAGCATCGCCGGTCAAATGTGGAGACACTCTGGCACATTCAATGGGGGTCTGGCGGCAGAAACTTTGGCATCTTGGGGCCAGTGGTGCAACTTGAATCCGTCCCTGTTAGTGTTGTTACACCCTCTGACAACACACCCACGAGGCATGATGTCTCCAAGGTTCCAAGAAATATTTGAAAAAACGGAAAATAACAGAGCTGAGACCCGGTGTTTGTAATGTGTTGAAAATGAAAATGGCGGGTGTGTTACCTCGAAGACGTCACGTTCTGACGTCATCGCAAAAAGAGCGATGAACAGAAAGGCGTTTAATTCGCCAAAATTCACCCATTTAGAGTTCGGAAATCGGTTAAAAAGACATATGGTCTTTTCTCTGCACCATCAAGGTATATATTGACGCTTACATAGGTCTGCTGATAATGTTCCCCTTTAATAATTTTGGTACCGGTACCAACATATTGGTATCGGGCCAACGCTATACCGAGCACATTTCTTCTCGTTTGATGCCGTCAAATGACAGGAAAATAACGATGTGGCGGACAAGTGCCCTCACCCTGACTTTTACAGTGATATGAAGGTTAAGTTAGCACTACGTTAGATTTATGTTGCCTTTCAAGCATCCTTCATTTCCACTTACTGGATATAGCAATCCCCCGGTCAGTCTATAAAAGCCCACAGCTTACTTTTCTTTAATTAAATGCCCCTCGTAATGCTCCCGATGCACCCCGTATATCTGCAGCCTGAGCCCATGTCGGAGCAGCAAAGGCGCTACCTTTTAATACGGCGCGCCGACTCGTTGAGGGACGGCGCAAGCAGGCATCCGTCTTAACAAGGTCACACCGTTTGATTTTTAATATAACGGTCAGTGCTCGGGCCCCCACGTTCCTGCTTTGAAATATTAGCGCTCATTAACGATGTCCCGCCTCGCTTCTCCGGCGGCAATCATTGGGCACGCCGGTGTGTGCCGGCTGACGTCTGCGCTCAGACGGGCTGCCAGAGGCTGTCCAAAAGCCTCCTTTATGGGCCCGCTTTATGGTATTCATTATACACTCTGGCGCAGGCGCTGTAATTCTTTCCTACGGGTCGGGGGAAATGAGGCGATTAACTGCCGGGTCTAAACGTGGCTTGCCTGAGAGTTAGCTCTTTTGTTGGACGTTAAAAAAGACCACGTCGCCGGCTTTGGATTCCCTTCTAAGTTATGGCGGCACTATTTCAAGATGATGTCGGCAGAGATGAGGGGTCTTTCAGAGATGCTGCCATGAAGTGCACTCCGGGGATGTTCTCCTTGTGTGCTTACAAACACGAACCTTGACTACTCCTGTTATGCCTTTCTATTTCCCAATGAAGATTCTAGTCTACTGTAATCTATAATGGGGTTGAACAGCATACCGTATTTCCTTGAATTGCCGCCGGGTATATAGTATGCGCCTGCCTAGAATTACTGCCGTTTTGCAAAATAATTAGCGCATGCTTAGCATTACCGCCGGCTCAGGATTCACGCCGGGTCAAACTCGTTTCGCAAAATATTATTTTTATTAGCACATGTCCAGAATTTCCGCCGGGTCAAAGTCGTTTCGCCAAATAATTAGCATATGCGTAGAATTTCCACAGGGTCAAACTCGTCACGTCACGAGTGACACTTCACCTGTCGTCATTTTCAAAATGGATAAGGCTGATTTCAATCATTTGAAATCGCATAAAGGGAAGAAGATCAAGCGCTATTCAGTAGGATTTAAGGTCCAAGCTATTGAATATGCTAAAAAGAACAGTAAACACCTATGTTTTATTAATATACCGTAGCTGCGTGTGTCAAATATGATAAATGATAAATGGGTTGTACTTGTATAGCGCTTTTTCTACCTTCAAGATACTCAAAGCGCTTTGACACTACTTCCACAATCACCCATTCACACACACATTCACATGCAAGGCGCTAACCAGCACCCATCAGGAGCAAGGGTGAAGTGTCTTGCTCAGGACACAACGGACGTGACAAGGTTTGTACTAGGTAGGGATTTGAACCAGGGACCCTCGGGTTGCGCACGGCCACTCTTCCACTGCGCCATGCCATCCCTTATATGAGTCATTAAATGACTCCCGCCTCCTGGTGGTAGAGGGCGCTAGTGATCCTTCTTGCGACTACTCGGCTGCAGAAGAAGTGACAACAAGCAGCGATCGTTTATTTTTTCCTCTCGCTTGCACTTTTAACATGAAGGATTACATATCTAAAATAAAACCGTTTTCTAAACTGGACTTTCAATCGAAGCAGGAGGTAATAAAGGAAGATCTCCATCGAGACAGAGAGACTTTTAAAACTGAAGAAAGATAAGGAAGACTTCTATAAACAAGTTATCGATGCTTTTGATCAGAAGGAGCTGCGCATGGACTTCATTTATAAGTAAAGTTAAGACCATAATAATGTTTTTTTGTATTAAATTTTCATGATGGTATCCTTACATCACACTCAAATTTATAAGCGCAGGCCTAAATTTACCACATGCCTTTGGTAAACGCTGGAGTGAGAAGAGGTTTCAAATTAATTAGCGCCCCGGCGGCAATTCAAAGAAATATGGTACTTCCAACCCTCCCGAATTTTCCAGGAGACTCCCGAATTTCAGTGCCTCTCCCAAAAATCCTCCCGATTTCCAGCCGGACCTAAGTGAGGACAGCTTGTCCTCACGTCCCCTTTTCCTTCTATATAAACAGCGTGGCGGCCCAGTCACGTTATAACATCTACGACTATTGGAGATCAGTGCACAACTGCACACACAACAAGAAGGAGACTATTATATACGTCTCCCTTATACGAAGGTTTATCTATAACCCATAAAGTAGGCGGAGCTATTTCTCAGCGTGTGTTTATTCCAGCCGGCCACGTTAATACACTGACACACAACATCCGGAATCCCATCATGCATTGCTTCAAAACTACGGCAAGTAGTAATGTCCCAAAAAAAAAAGACAGTGACAGGGAATAGAAAGAGGGTGGGCAATTCAACCCTAAACTCACTCGTTTCCTGCTAATTAAATTTGACAAATGCTGCCCATACCTATGAGCAAGACACTTCACCCTTGCTCCTGATGGGTGCTGGTTGGCACCTTGCATGGCAGCTCCCTCCATCAGTGTGTGAATGTGTGTGTGAATGGGTAAATGTGGAAGTAGTGTCAAAGCGCTTTGAGTACCTTGAAGGTAGAAAAGCGCTATACAAGTACAACCCATTTATTTACCATTTAAATACAACAATGAGTAGAGAGGACTGTTATGTGTGTCTATATGTGTGAATAAATGAACACTGAAAATCAAGTATTTATTTTATATGTATATATACACATGTATAAATAAGAAATACTTGAATTTCAGTGAATTCTATCTATAAATATACTCCTCCCACCTAAACCCCGCCTCCAAACAGACATCCCAAATGACGACGAGAGATTTGGAGAATATTTAAGCGGGCGACTTATATATCAAAAAACTAGTGGAAGATGGCAGAGGGGTTTTTCTTCTTTAGATTTTTCTTTCAGCTATGTAAACCACGTGCAGGAAACCCGCAATGTGTCTACTTGGCCACATTTTGGACAAATGTATGCGTCTGGATAAAACATTCATTGAAGTTGTTTACCATGTAAGCACAAATCAAAACTGCTCTCCAGTTGCCACGAGAAATGCTACCAAAAATGTGTAAATAAATGAACACTGGAATTGGAGTATTTATTACATATATAAGAAATTCTTGAATTTCAGTGAATTCTAGCTATAAATATACTCCCGAAGTCTAGATTGTTTTGATTTTTTTACTCATCCTTCTCCAGCGTTTTACTCAACAGATGTTTATTGGAATAAGGTAAACATCTGTTCAGTATTTTAACATAAAAGAGTTTGAATGTGAGGCATTAAAAGCCACAAAATGCATCGGGTCCATCAGACCCACAAACACTGGCTGAGTAACAACAATATGAACGTTGCCCGGAAAAATTTCTCTGCCAGTTTCTGCATCCCACAAGGATTCTTCTTTTGTGTTTCTGCACCTGCGGTTCCCACACAAGGTTGCAACATTGTTTGTCAACACGGTCTGCTCTCATTGTCTCGCACATTTCACCCTCTGATGTTCTGTGTACCTACACTCTGTTACACAAGGGTTAAAAATATAAATACATCCAATTTCCCGCCACAGGAAGCTAAAAAAAAACAATATCTCATTTCCCTCAGTAATTCTGATTGGTGAACACGCTGGGAGATAAACAAGCGGAGAGAAAAACCACACGGAGTGAAACAGCAACAACCTGCGAGTCCTGTCACAACTGCTCACAACAGAATGAAGGGAAAGGCTGAAGGGGCTTCGGAGGAGAAAGGGGATTGGAGAGTGGTGGTGGGGCAGGAGGGGTGGGGGGGGTTTGGGGGGGGGGGATGTTGGCCGTCCATAACCTGCCCAGTGGCGGTCGCCAAACTGTCACCGCCTGGCCTCGTCATTTGGGAACTTTGCTGTTTCGAGGCGACAGCCGCCCACGGACTCACACTGTATGCACTCCTCCCTTTTGCACGCACACACACACACACACACACACACACACGCCCACACACACACACACAGTCAGGCTGGTGAGTGGGCACTATTTGACACTAACACGTTTGACACCTCCACATCCTCTGATTGCTGTGGCCTCTGTGGGCTTTTCTAACTGATGTGTCTCTCGCCCCCTTTTAGAGGACGGATGTGTTGTATGAGCATGCCGGTGCAAGTAAAGATTGATCGGTGTGTGTGTGCGTGTGTGTGTGTGTGTGTGTACTCGCGCTTTGAAAGAAGTGTTTTGATGCCGATCACTGTTGAGCTGAAGTGCCGATTAATCAGCCACTGATCAGTATCGGCGGATTTGAATGACAAATGGTAAATGGGTTATACTTGTATGCCGCTTTTCTACGTTCTGGATCAAAAGTGATGTCGGAGACGCTTTGCTGAACAAAAAGTTGCTTTATTACAAGCGAGTGTCATTAAACAGGCCTGCAGTACCTGGAGGAGGTTACGTCAACACTGAGGCACTCCTAACTTGGAGAAGCCAAACCATCAGTTAGTTGTATATTCCTCCTTCCTGACTGTCTGTGTGTGTGTGTGTGTGTGTGTGTGTGTGTGTGTGTGTGTGTGTGTGTGTGTGTGTGTGTGTGTGTGTGTGTGTGTGTGTGTGTGTACTTTGAAAGACGTGTTTTGATGCTGATCACTGTTGAGCTGAAGTGCCGATCAATTGGCCACTGATCAGTATCGGCGGATTTTAGTGACAAATGGGAAATGGGTTATACTTGTATGCCGCTTTTCTACGTTCTGGATCAAAAGAGAAGTCGGAGACGCCTTGCCGAACAACAGGTTGCTTTATTACAAGCGAGTGTCCTTAAACAGGCCTGCAGTACCTGGAGGAGGTTACGTCAACACTGAGGCACTCCTAACTTGGAGAAGCCAAACCATCAGTTGTATATTCCTCCTTCCTGACTGTGTGTGTGTGTGTGTGTGTGTGTGTGTGTGTGTGCTTTGAAAGACGTGTTTTGATGCCGATCACTGTTGAGCTGAAGTGCCGATCAATCGGCCACTGATCAGTATCGGCGGATTTTAGTGACAAATGCTTTATTACAAGCGAGTGTCATTAAACAGGCCTGCAGTACCTGGAGGAGGTTACGTCAACACTGAGGCACTCCTAACTTGGAGAAGCCAAACCATCAGTTGTATATTTCTCCTTCCGGACTGTGTGTGTGTGTGTGTGTGTGTGTGTGTGTGTGTGTGTGTGTGTGTGTGTGTGTGTACTTTCAAAGGCGTGTTTTGATGCCGATCTCTGTTGAGCTGAAGTGCCGATCAATCAGCCACTGATCAGTATTGGTGGATTTTAGTGAAAAATATTAAATTTGTTAAACTTGTATAGCGCTTTTCTACTGTCTGGATCAAAAGTGATGTCGGAGACGCTTTGCCGAACAAAAAGTTGCTTTATTACAAGCGAGTGTCATTAAACAGGCCTGCAGTACCTGGAGGAGGTTACGTCAACACCTAACTTGGAGAAGCCAAACCATCAGTTGTATATTCCTCCTTCCTGACTGTGTGTGTGTGTGTGTGTGTGTGTGTGTGTGTGTGTGTGTGTGTGTGTGTGTGTGTGTGTGTGTACTTTGAAAGACGTGTTTTGATGCCGATCTCTGTTGAGCTGAAGTGCCGATCAATCAGTCACTGATCAGTAATGGTGGATCTTAGTGAAAAATATTAAATCCGTTAAACTTGTAATATGCTTTTCTACTGTCTGGATCAAAAGTGATGTCGGAGACGCTTTGCCGAACAAAAAGTTGCTTTATTACAAGCGAGTGTCATTAAACAGGCCTGCAGTACCTGGAGGAGGTTACGTCAACACTGAGGCACTCCTAACTTGGAGAAGCCAAACCATCAGTTGTATATTCCTCCTTCCGGACTGTGTGTGTGTGTGTGTGTGTGTGTGTGTGTGTGTGTGTGTGTGTGTGTGTGTGTGTGTGTGTGTGTGTGTGTGTGTGTGCTTTGAAAGGCGTGTTTTGATGCCGATCTCTGTTGAGCTGAAGTGCCGATCAATCAGCCACTGATCAGTATTGGTGGATTTTAGTGAAAAATATTAAATTTGTTAAACTTGTATAGCGCTTTTCTACGTTCTGGATCAAAAGAGACGTCGGAGACGCTTTGCCGAACAAAAAGTTGCTTTATTACAAGCGAGTGTCATTAAACAGGCCTGCAGTACCTGGAGGAGGTTACGTCAACACTGAGGCACTCCTAACTTGGAGAAGCCAAACCATCAGTTGTATATTCCTCCTTCCTGATTGTGTGTGTGTGTGTGTGTGTGTGTGTGTGTGTGTGTGTGTGTGTGTGTGTGTGTGTGTGTGTGTGAGCGTGTGTGTGTACTTTGAAAGACGTGTTTTAATGCCGATCTCTGTTGAGCTGAAGTGCCGATCAATCAGCCACTGATCAGTATTGGTGGATTTTACTGAAAAATGTTAAATTTGTTAAACTTGTATAGCGCTTTTCTATTGTCTGGATCAAAAGAGACGTCGGGGACGCTTTGCCGAACAACAGGTTGCTTTATTACAAGCGAGTGTCATTAAACAGGCCTGCAGTACATGGAGGAGGTTACGTCAACACTGAGGCACTCCTAACTTGGAGAAACCAAACCATCAGTTGTATATTCCTCCTTCCTGACTGTGTGTGTGTGTGTGTGTGTGTGTGTGTGTGTGTGTGTGTGTGTGTGTGTGTGTGTGTGTGTGTGTGTGTGTGTGTGAGTGTGTGTGTGTACTTTGAAAGACGTGTTTTAATGCCGATCTCTGTTGAGCTGAAGTGCCGATCAATAAGCCACTGATCAGTATCGGCGGATTTTAGTGACAAATGCTTTATTACAAGCGAGTGTCCTTAAACAGGCCTGCAGTACCTGGAGGAGGTTACGTCAACACTGAGGCACTCCTAACTTGGAGAAGCCAAACCATCAGTTGTATATTCCTCCTTCCGGACTGTGTGTGTGTGTGTGTGTGTGTGTGTGTGTGTGTGTGTGTGTGTGTGTGTGTGTGTACTTTGAAAGGCGTGTTTTGATGCCGATCTCTGTTGAGCTGAAGTGCCGATCAATCAGCCACTGATCAGTATTGGTGGATTTTAGTGAAAAATATTAAATTTGTTAAACTTGTATAGCGCTTTTCTACGTTCTGGATCAAAAGAGACGTCGGAGACGCTTTGCCGAACAAAAAGTTGCTTTATTACAAGCGAGTGTCCTTAAACAGGCCTGCAGTACCTGGAGGAGGTTACGTCAACACTGAGGCACTCCTAACTTGGAGAAGCCAAACCATCAGTTGTATATTCCTCCTTTCTGACTGTGTGTGTGTGTGTGTGTGTGTGTGTGTGTGTGTGTGTGTGTGTGTGTGTACTTTGAAAGACGTGTTTTGATGCCGATCTCTGTTGAGCTGAAGTGCCGATCAATCAGCCACTGATCAGTATTGGTGGATTTTACTGAAAAATGTTAAATCTGTTAAACTTGTATAGCGCTTTTCTACTGTCTGGATCAAAAGTGATGTCGGAGACGCTTTGCCGAACAAAAAGTTGCTTTATTACAAGCGAGTGTCATTAAACAGGCCTGCAGTACCTGGAGGAGGTTACGTCAACACTGAGGCACTCCTAACTTGGAGAAGCCAAACCATCAGTTAGTTGTATATTCCTCCTTCCTGACTGTCTGTGTGTGTGTGTGTGTGTGTGTGTGTGTGTGTGTGTACTTTGAAAGAAGTGTTTTGATGCCGATCACTGTTGAGCTGAAGTGCCGATTAATCAGCCACTGATCAGTATCGGCGGATTTTAATGACAAATGGTAAATGGGTTATACTTGTATGCCGTTTTTCTACGTTCTGGATCAAAAGACACGTCGAGGATGCTTTGCCGAACAACAGGTTGCTTTATTACAAGCGAATGTCATTAAACAGGCCTGCAGTACCTGGAGGAGGTTACGTCAACACTGAGGCACTCCTAACTTGGAGAAGCCAAACCATCAGTTGTATATTCCTCCTTCCGGACCGTGTGTGTGTGTGTGTGTGTGTGTGTGTGTGTGTGTGTGTGTGTACTTTGAAAGACGTGTTTTGATGCCGATCACTGTTGAGCTGAAGTGCCGATCAATCAGCCACTGATCAGTATTGGTGGATTTTAGTGAAACATGTTAAATCCGTTAAACTTGTACAGCACTTTTCTACTGTCTGGATCAAAAGTGATGTCGGAGACGCTTTGCCGAACAAAAAGTTGCTTTATTACAAGCGAGTGTCCTTAAACAGGCCTGCAGTACCTGGAGGAGGTAACTTCAGAAATGAGGCACTCCTAGCTCTATCATCCCGGAGGAACTCAAAGTCAAGCCGCTGCTCCTCCACATGGAGAGGAGCCAGATGAGGTGGTTCGGGCATCTGGTCAGGATGCCACCAGAACGCCTCCCTAGGGAGGTGTTTAGGGCACGTCCGACTGGTAGGAGGCCACGGGGAAGACCCAGGACACGTTGGGAAGACTATGTCTCCCGGCTGGCCTGGGAACACCTCAGGATCATCATGAGGAGCTGGACCAAGTGGCTGGGGAGAAGGAAGTCTGGGCCCCCGCCACCCGAACTCGGATAGAAGATGGTTGGATGGATATTAAAAGGAAAGGCCATGTAACACACTGGTAAAAATGCCCCTGTGACAACTTTTTTGCAATGTGTTGCTTCCATTAAATTCTAAGTAAATGATTATTTGCAACAAAAAAACAAGATTCTCAGATAGAACATGAAATATCTGGTCTTGCAGTCTATTCAATTGAATATAAGTTGAAAAGGATTATCAAATCATTGTATTCTCTTTTTATTTACGAATAATACAACGTGCCAATGGCTGTCTTGGTTGACAAGACTCTGCAGCATCGCGTGGACATCGGGGGCGGTACCTCTGGATTGGCAGACCGGGGTGGTGGTTCCTCTCTTTAAGAAGGGGGACCGGAGGGTGTGTTCCTACTATCGTGGGATCACACTCCTCAGCCTTCCCGGTAAGGTTTATTCAGGTGTACTAAACCGGATAGTCCAACCTCGGATTCAGGAGGAACAGTGTGGTTTTCGTCCTGGTCGTGGAACTGTGGACCAGCTCTATACTTTCAGCAGGGTCCCTGAGAGTGCATAGGAGTTTGCCCAACCAGTCTACATGTGCTTTGTGGACTTGGAGAAGGCATTCGACCGTGTCCCTCGGGAAGTCCTGTGGGGAGTGCTCAGAGAGTATGGGGTATCGGACTGTCTTATTGTGGCGGTCCACTCCCTGTACGATCAGTGTCAGAGCTTGGTCCGCATTGCCGGCAGTAAGTCGAACACATTTCCAGTGAGGGTTGGACTCCGCCAAGGCTGTCCTTTGTCACCGATTCTGTTCATAACTTTTATGGACAGAATTTCTAGGCGCAGTCAAGGCGTTGAGGGGTTCTGGTTTGGTGACCGCAGGATTAGGTCTCTGCTTTTTGCAGATGATGTGGTCCTGATGGCTTCATCTAACCGGGATCTTCAGCTCTCACTGGATCGGTTTGCAGCCGAGTGTGAAGCGACCAGAATGAGAATCAGCACCTCCAAGTCCGAGTCCATGGTTCTCGCCCGGAAAAGGGTGGAATGCCATCTCCGGTTTGGGGGGGAGATCCTGCCCCAAGTGGAGGAGTTCAAGTACCTAGGAGTCTTGTTCACGAGTGAGGGAAGAGTGGATCGTGAGATCGACAGGCGGATCGGTGCGGCGTCTTCAGTAATGCGGACGGTGTACCGATCCGTTGTGGTGAAGAAGGAGCTGAGCCGGAAGGCAAAGCTCTCAATTTACCGGTCGATCTACGTTCCCATCCTCACCTATGGTCATGAGCTTTGGGTCATGACCGAAAGGATAAGATCACGGGTACAAGCGGCCCAAATGAGTTTGGGTCTCTCCCTTAGAGATAGGGTGAGAAGCTCTGCCATCCGGGAGGAGCTCAACGTAAAGCCGCTGCTCCTCCACATGGAGAGGAGCCAGATGAGGTGGTTCGGGCATCTGGTCAGGATGCCACCCGAACGCCTCCCTAGGGAGATGTTTAGGGCACGTCCAACCGGTAGGAGGCCACGGGGAAGACCCAGGACACGTTGGGAAGACTATGTCTCCCGGCTGGCCTGGGAACGCCTTGGGATCCCCCGGGAAGAGCTAGACGAAGTGGCTGGGGAGAGGGAAGTCTTGGTTTCCCTGCTTAGGCTGTTGCCCCCGCGACCCGACCTCGGATAAGCGGAAGAAGATGGATGGATGGATGGACAACGTGCCAACTTCACTGGTTTTGGGTTTTGTACTTTGTCTGACCTTTTGAACCAAATCACTACTGAAAACCGAGGTACTACAGAACCATAAATACATGTCCATTACCTGTCCAGTTGGACTTGGGTGTGTTTGGACAGTCAACCAAAAGAAAAGAAGCAGCAGAGTTTTCTTCAGCATCCAACCTCCGCCCGACAAGCCCACCCACCCACGTACACCCGCGTTATTCTCCCAGCAGTAATTGTGGCGCCAGCTCATTTGAGCTCGTCATCCCCCCGATAAGACTGCGGTATTAAAAATGACAAAAGAGTGATCCCCACCCGGTGTCACCGGCACCTCACACACCACGTGACCACCACCCTTGTTATTGCAGATTTCTACAAGCAAGAACAGCTTTCATTTTATCTCGCAAAAGTGTGAGGAAAGTTTGCAGTTTGCAAACAAAAGAAAAATATATTAATTGCTTTATTTAGAGCCGGCGGGGACCGGTCTGACATCCCCGCATTCAGCCGCTCGACAGACGGGAGACGAAAGACGGCTCTGCCATAACGAGTCACGCCATCATCCGCGGCGTGCGCGGCGAATGGAGGAAACAACCATTCTGACACTGCATACGGACAAAAGGGAAATGGCAGGAGGAAGACGCCAGCACTAATTTAAAGTGTGCGGACAGAACTGTAACGTGGCATTCGGCGGTTGGTAAAAAAAAAAAAAAACGATGTTCACAGTTCATTACCACTTCGCTTCCCTCGTTAGGCAAGACACGAAATCCTGAATGTGTCAACAAAAAAGTCAGTTGGTTTTAACGGAGAATATTTGAGTGCATAAGGAGAGGGAGGTGTTGGCATCTGCTCATCAAGTACTTTTGGAATGGAAGACAAGTTTACATACACTTGTAAAGGACATCACCTCATGGCTGTCTTGAGTTTCCAATCATTTCTACAAACATTCACAAAGTTTGCTTCTCTTATGTGAATTATATTTATGTGAGGGCTTCACGGTGGGAGAGGGGTTAGTGCGTCTGCCTCACAATACGAAGGTCCTGCAGTCCTGGGTTCAAATCCAGCCTCGGGATCTTCCTGTGTGGAGTTTGCATGTTCTCCCCGTGACTGCGTGGGTTCCCTCCGGGTACTCCGGCTTCATCCCACTTCCAAAGACATGCACCTGGGGATAGGCCCCTCCCACCTCCAAAGACATGCACCTGGGGATAGGCCCCTCCCACCTCCAAAGACATGCACCTGGGGATAGGCCCCTCCCACCTCCAAAGACATGCACCTGGGGATAGGCCCCTCCCACCTCCAAAGACATTCACCTAGGGATAGGCCCCTCCCACTTCCAGAGACATGCACCTGGGGATAGGTTGATTGGCAACACTAAATTGGCCCTAGTGTGTAAATGTTGTCTGTCTATCTGTGTTGGCCCTGTGATGAGGTGGCGACTTGTCCAGGGTGTACCCCGCCTTCCGCCCGATTGTAGCTGAGATAGGCGCCAGCGCCCCCCGCTGACCCCAAAAGGGAATAAGCGGTAGAAAATGGATGGATATTTATGTGAATTATATTTATATAGCGCTTTTCTCAAGTGACTCAAAGCGCTTTACATAGTGAAACCCAATATCTAAGTTACATTTAAACCAGTGTGGGTGGCACTGGGAGCAGGTGGGTAAAGTGTCTTGCCCATGGACACAACGGCAGTAACTAGGATGGCACAAGCGGGAATCGAACCTGCAACTCTCAAGTTGCTGGCACGGCCACTCTACCAACCGAGCTATGCCGGAATTTACTATGGCTCTACTGAAAATGTGAGGCTCAAAATCAGGGGTCTCGAACATGCGGCCCGTGGGGGCGGTATAGCTCGGTTGGTAGAGCGGCCGTGCCAGCAACTTAAAGGTTGCAGGTTCGATTCCCGCTTCCGCCATCCTAGTCACTGCCGTTGTGTCCTTGGGCAAGACACTTTACCCACCTGCTCCCAGTGTCACCCACACTGGTTTAAATGTCACTTAGATATTGGGTTTCACTATGTAAAGCGCTTTGAGTCACTAGAGAAAAGCGCTATATAAATATAATTCACAATCGCGGCCCGTGAGATGTTATTTTGCAGCCCGCAACTTGATATGACAATTTAATGCTAGTGCAACCCGCGAGTTTAATATGAACGCTTGACAGCGTCATACTTGCCAACGCTCCCAATTTTCCCGGGAGACCCCTGAATTTCAGGGCATCCATCCTCTAGAATTCCAGTTGATCTTCTCCCAACCAACATTATTCAGAGGGTGCCATGAAGGCACTGTCTTCAGCACCACCTACATCCTTTACTATGTGAGGCGCACGTGTGTTATTGCAAGACCTATTTGATCAACAGCCATACAGGTCACACTGAGGGTGGCCGTATAAACAACTTTAACACTGTTACAAATATGCGCCACACTGTGAACCCACACCAAACAAGAATGAAAAACACATTTTGGGAGAACATCCGCACCCTAACCCAACTTAAACACAACAGAACTAATACCCAGAAGTTTACATACACTTGTAAAGGACATCACCTCATGGCTGTCTTGAGTTTCCAATTATTTCTACAAACATTCACAAAGTTAGCTTCTTTAATGAATTTATGCGGCCCGTGGGGGCGGTATAGCTCGGTTGGTAGAGTGGCCGTGCCAGCAACTTGAGGGTTGCAGGTTCGATTCCCGCTTCAGCCATCCTAGTCACTGCCGTTGTGTCGTTGGGCAAGACACTTTACCCACCTGCTCCCAGTGCCACCCACACTGGTTTAAATGTCACTTAGATATTGGGTTTCACTATGTAAAAGCGCTTTGAGTCACTAGAGAAAAGCGCTATATAAATATAATTCACAATCGCGGCCCGTGAGATGTTATTTTGCAGCCCGCAACTTGATATGACAATTTAATGCTAGTGCAACCCGCGAGTTTAATATGAACGCTTGACAGCGTCATACTTGCCAACGCTCCCAATTTTCCCGGGAGACCCCTGAATTTCAGGGCATCCATCCTCTAGAATTCCTGTTGATCTTCTCCCAACCAACATTATTCAGAGGGTGCCATGATGGCACTGTCTTCAGCACCACCTATATCCTTTACGATGTGAAGCGCACGTGTGTTATTGCAAGACCTATTTGATCAACAGCCATACAGGTCACACTGAGGGTGGCCGTATAAACAACTTTAACACTGTTACAAATATGCGCCACACTGTGAACCCACACCAAACAAGAATGACAAACACATTCTGGGAGAACATCCGCACCCTAACCCAACTTAAACACAACATAACTAATACCCAGAAGTTTACATACACTTGTAAAGGACATCACGTCATGGCTGTCTTGAGTTTCCAATCATTTCTACAAACATTCACAAAGTTTGCTTCTTTTATGTTTATTACTATGGCTCCACTGAAAATGTGAGGCTCAAAATCAGGGGTCTCGAACATGCGGCCCGCAAGACGTTATTTTGCAGCCCGCAACTTGATATGACGATTTAATGCTAGTGCAACCCGCGAGTTTAATATGAACGCTTGACAGCGTCATACTTGCCAACGCTCCCAATTTTCCCGGGAGACCCCTGAATTTCAGGGTATCCATCCTCTGGAATTCCTGTTGATCTTCTCCCAACCAACATTATTCAGAGGGTGCCATGTCTTCAGTACCACCTACATCCTTTACTATGTGAAGCGCACGTGTGTTATTGCAAGACCTATTTGATCAACAGCCATACAGGTCACACTGAGGGTGGCCGTATAAACAACTTTAACACGGTTACAAATATGCGCCACACTGTGAACCCACACCAAACAAGAATGTCAAACACATTTTGGGAGAACATCCGCACCCTAACCCAACTTAAACACAACAGAACTAATACCCAGAATCCCGTGCAGCCCCAACTCTTCCGGGACGCTACAATATACACCCCCGCTACCACCAAACCCGCCAAACCCCCTACTTGCGTCAGTTGAGGTGGTGTATATTGTAGCCCAGGAGAGTTAGGAATGCAAAGTGTTCTGGGTATTTGTTATGTTGCGTTTAAGTTGTGTTACAGTGCTGTATTTTACTTCTTTATCTCCTTTTTTTCAACCAAAAATGCTTTGCTCCGATTAGGGGGTACTTGAGTTGAAAAAATGTTCACAGGGGGTACATCACTGAAAAAAGGTTGAGAACCACTGTTGTAGAGGACGTTAAAGGCAGTGCAGTCACAGCAGACTTTAATAATGTCGGCCGGGTGAAAATTGGGACAAATTCGGGAGAATGGTTGCACCGGTAGATTGTCGGGAGGTGCACTGAAATTCGGGAGTCTCCCAGAAAAATCGTGAGGGTTGGCAAGTATGTTGCTAGGGCGGGAAAGCCATTCAGAGAAGGTGAATTCATTAACAAGTGCTTGTTAGATTTGTTTAAGAAATCTTTTCTTGCGGCGAAGCCTCAACCAGTTTCTGCATACTGTGGCCCCCAGTGACCCCTGGTCAAAAGTATACATACAACAATGTTAATATTTGCTTACATGTCCCAATCTAAGTCTATGAGCATGAATTGATACAACCTACTGAGGTATTGGCACCAGCCACTGGACTAGATCTGACCAATCTAAGTCCAAAACTAGATCTGACCAATCTAAGTCTATGAGCATTAACTGATACAACCTACTGAGGTATTGGCACCAGCCGCTAGACTAGATCTGACCAATGTAAGTCTAAGACTAGATCTGACCAATCTAAGTCTATGAGCATGAACTGATATAACCGACTGAGGTATTGGCACCAGCCGCTAGACTAGATCTGACCAATGTAAGTCTAAGACTAGATCTGACCAATCTAAGTCTATGAGCATGAACTGATATAACCGACTGAGGTATTGGCACCAGCCGCTAGACTAGATCTGACCAATCTAAGTCTAAGACTAGATCTGACCAATCTAAGTCTATGAGCATGAACTGATATAGCCGACTGAGGTATTGGCACCAGCTACTAGACTAGTTCTGACCAATGTAAGTCTAGAACTAGATCTGACCAATCTAAGCCTACGAGCATGAATTGATATAACCGACTAAGGTATTGGAACCTGCCACTAGACTAGATTTGACCAATCTAAGTCCAAGACTAGATCTGACTAATCTAAGTCTATGAGCATGAATTGATATAACCGACTGAGGTATTGGCACCAGCCACTAGACTAGATTTGACCAATCTAAGTCCAAGACTAGATCTGACTAATCTAAGTCTATGAGCATGAATTGATATAACCGACTGAGGTATTGGCACCAGCCACTAGACTAGATCTGACCAATGTAAGTCCAAGACTAGATCTGACTAATCTAAGTCTATGAGCATGAACTGATACAACCGACTGAGGTATTGGCACCAGCCGCTAGACTAGATCTGACCAATGTAAGTCCAAGACTAGATCTGACCAATCTAAGTCTATGAGCATGAACTGATACAACCGACTGAGGTATTGGCACCAGCCGCTAGACTAGATCTGACCAATGTAAGTCCAAGACTAGATCTGACTAATCTAAGTCTATGAGCATGAATTGATATAACCGACTGAGGTATTGGCACCAGCTACTAGACTAGTTCTGACCAATGTAAGTCCAAGACTAGATCTGACCAATCTAAGTCTATGAGCATGAACTGATACAACCGACTGAGGTATTGGCACCAGCCGCTAGACTAGATCTGACCAATCTAAGTCTATGAGCATGAATTGATATAACCGACTGAGGTATTGGCACCAGCCACTAGACTAGATCGGACCAATGTAGGTCTAAGACTAGATCTGACCAATCTATGTCTATGAGCATGAACTGATATAACCGACTGAGGTATTGGCACCAGCTACTAGACTAGTTCTGACCAATGTAAGTCCAAGACTAGATCTGACCAATCTAAGTCTATGAGCATGAACTGATACAACCGACTGAGGTATTGGCACCAGCCGCTAGACTAGATCTGACCAATCTAAGTCTATGAGCATGAATTGATATAACCGACTGAGGTATTGGAACCAGCCACTAGACTAGATCTGACCAATGTAAGTCTAAGACTAGATCTGACCAATCTATGTCTATGAGCATGAACTGATATAACCTACTGAGGTATTGGCACCAGCCACTAGACTAGATCTGACCAATTTAAGTCCAAGACTAGATCTGACCAATCTAAGTCTATGAGCATTAACTGATATAGCCGACTGAGGTATTGGCACCAGCTACTAGACTAGTTCTGACCAATGTAGGTCTAAGACTAGATCTGACCAATATAAGTCTACGAGCATGAATTGATATAACCGACTAAGGTATTGGAACCTGCCACTAGACTAGATTTGACCAATCTAAGTCCAAGACTAGATCTGACCAATCTAAGTCTATGAGCATTAACTGATATAGCCGACTGAGGTATTGGCACCAGCTACTAGACTAGATCTGACTAATGTAAGTCTAAGACTAGATCTGACCAATCTAAGTCTATGAGCATGAACTGACATAACCGACTGAGGTATTGGCACCAGCCGCTAGACTAGATCTGACCAATGTAAGTCTAAGACTAGATCTGACCAATCTAAGTCTATAAGCATGAACTGATATGACCTACCGTCCAAGACTAGATCTGACCAATCTAAGTCTAAGACTAGATCTGACCAATATAAGTCTACAAGCATGAATTGATATAACCGACTAAGGTATTGTAACCTGCCACTAGACTAGATTTGACCAATCTAAGTCCAAGACTAGATCTGACCAATCTAAGTCTATAAGCATGAACTGATATAACCTACCGTCCAAGACTAGATCTGACCAATCTAAGTCTAAGACTAGATCTGACCAATATAAGTCTACGAGCATGAATTGATATAACCGACTAAGGTATTGGCACCAGCCACTAGACTAGATTTGACCAATCTAAGTCCAAGACTAGATCTGACCAATCTAAGTCTATGAGCATTAACTGATATAGCCGACTGAGGTATTGGCACCAGCTACTAGACTAGATCTGACTAATGTAAGTCTAAGACTAGATCTGACCAATCTAAGTCTATGAGCATGAACTGACATAACCGACTGAGGTATTGGCACCAGCCGCTAGACTAGATCTGACCAATGTAAGTCTAAGACTAGATCTGACCAATCTAAGTCTATAAGCATGAACTGATATGACCTACCGTCCAAGACTAGATCTGACCAATCTAAGTCTAAGACTAGATCTGACCAATATAAGTCTACGAGCATGAATTGATATAACCGACTAAGGTATTGTAACCTGCCACTAGACTAGATTTGACCAATCTAAGTCCAAGACTAGATCTGACCAATCTAAGTCTATAAGCATGAACTGATATAACCTACCGTCCAAGACTAGATCTGACCAATCTAAGTCCAAGACTAAATCTGACCAATCTAAGTCTATAAGCATGAACTGATATAACCTACCGCCCAAGACTAGATCAGACCAATCTAAGTCTAAGACT
Source organism: Nerophis ophidion (assembly GCF_033978795.1). Classification (NCBI taxonomy): domain Eukaryota; kingdom Metazoa; phylum Chordata; class Actinopteri; order Syngnathiformes; family Syngnathidae; genus Nerophis; species Nerophis ophidion. The sequence goes on from NC_084617.1 coordinate 75,518,842, forward strand.
AGATCTGACCAATATAAGTCTACGAGCATGAATTGATATAACCGACTAAGGTATTGTAACCTGCCACTAGACTAGATTTGACCAATCTAAGTCCAAGACTATATCTGACCAATATAAGTCTATAAGCATGAACTGATAAAACCTACCAATCTAAGTCCAAGACTAGATCTGACCAATCTAAGTCCAAGACTAGATCTGACCAAACAGTCCGGTTGCGATCGATTGAAGGCCCTAAGATCTCACCTGACATTAGTTTGGGGTAAGAGCTGCTACACGGTTGACATCAGTATCCAAAATAAAGTGCTCTCAAGTATATTATGTTGGATATCGGTAAGAAAGCCAATATCTAACATTTCTAATCTGAATACTAAGTTAGTTTATAAATAAGTTTGTCTGCACACTTTGATCATCCACCATTACTTTGATGACACGGTCATGGAGTCTCTGGTCTTCACTCCAGACATTCAAAGAAAACAGAAACATGACTTTCTCGGGGCTAACTCTTGTTATTAACTAGAATCACATGATCCGACAAGTAAGACGCCAAAGGCAGACTCGGTAGAGAAATAACTTTTGTTTGCAGAAGAACTGAATTAAAAGCATGTCCAGGCGTCATGACGGATGGACGCGGTTGAGAGTGAGATTACTTTTTAAAACCTTCATTCAAACACTCCGTAACTAATTATTATATTCTGTATTATAATACAAACTAATTGCTTGAAACAATTTGAAGTACCAGTAGAGTGGGAAAAAAAGTTGACTTTATATACTTATCGTGTTTCATTTTACAAACCCCGTTTCCATATGAGTTGGGAAATTGTGTTAGATGTAAATATAAACGGAATACAATGATTTGCAAATCCTTTTCAAGCCATATTCAGTTGAATATGCTACAAAGACAACATATTTGATGTTCAAACTCATAAACTTTATTTTTTTTTTTTGCAAATAATAATTAAATGTGTCAAAGTAGTTGGGAAAGGGCATGTTCACCACTGTGTTACATCACCTTTTCTTTTAACAACATTCAAATAAACATTTGGGAACTGAGGAAACTAATTGTTGAAGCTTTAAAAGTGGAATTCTTTCCCATTCTTGTTTTATGTAGAGCTTCAGTCCTTCAACAGTCCGGGGTCTCCGCTGTCGTATTTTACACTTCATAATGCACCACATATTTTTGAGGGGAGACAGGTCTGGACTGCAGGCGGGCCAGGAAAGTACCCGCATTCTTTTTTTATGAAGCCACGCTGTTGTAAAACGTGCTGAATGTGGTTTGGCATTGTCTTGCTGAAATAAGCAGGGGCGTCCATGAAAAAGAAGGCGCTTGGATGGCATCATATGTTGTTCCAAAACCTGTATGTACCTTTCTGCATTAATGGTGCCTTCACAGATGTGTAAGTTACCCATGCCTTGGGCACTAATGCACCCCCATACTATCACAGATGCTGGCTTTTCAACTTCGCGTCAATAACAGTCTGGATGGTTCGCTTCCCCTTTGGTCCGGATGACACCATGTCGAGTATTTCCAAAAACAATTTGAAATGTGGACTCGTCAGACCACAGAACACTTTTACACTTTGCATCAGTCCATCTTAGATGATCTCGGGCCCAGAGAAGCCGGCATTGTTTCTGGATGTTGTTGATAAATGGCTTTCGCTTTGCATGGTAGAGCTTTAACTTGCACTTACAGATGTAGAGACAAACTGTATTTAGTGACAGTGGTTTTCTGAAGTGTTCCTGAGCCCATGTGGTGATATCCTTTAGAGATTGATGTCGGTTTTTAATACAGTGCCGTCTAAGGGATGGAAGGTCACGATCATTCAATGTTGGTTTCCGGCCATGCCGCTTACGTGGAGTGATTTCTCCAGATTCTCTGAACCTTTTGATGATATTATGGAGCGTAGATGTTGAAATCCTTAAATTTCTCGCAATTGCACTTTGAGAAACGTTGTTCTTAAACTGTTTGACTATTTGCTCACGCAGTTGTGGACAAAGGGGTGTACCTCGCCCCATCCTTTCTTGTGAAAGACTGAGCATTTTTTGGGGAAGCTGTTTTTATACCCAATCATGGCACCCACTTGTTCCCAATTAGCCTGCACACCTGTGGGATGTTCCAAATAAGTGTTTGATGAGCATTCCTCAACTTTTATCAGTATTTATTGCCACCTTTCCCAACTTCTTTGTCACGTATTGTTGGCATCAAATACATCAAATATGTTGTCTTTGTAGCATATTCAACTGAATATGGGTTGAAAATGATGTGCAAATCATTGTATTCTGTTTATATTTACATCCAACACAATTTCCCAACTCGTATGGAAACGGGGTTTGTAAACAAACTGTTGCATCACAGTTCACACTATGGTGAGTTCAAAAACCTCCGAAATTAGTAGGACAAAACGATGTCCACCAAATAGTCTCATCAGTGAAGCATACACACAAACATACTAAACAGTGGTCGTTCTAACAATTGGGAAGGTGTGTGTCCTGTTTGTCCTATATCAAAAAAATGAACATTTTTAATTTGCAATCCTTTTATAAAAATGCTCCAAGGAGCCACTAGGGTGGCACAGAAGAGCCGCAGGTTGCTGACCCCCCCACTAACTGAATGATTCTGCCAGGACATTATTAATTGGCCATTCTGAACCTGACTCCCATTTAAAGAGACGATCCGGAGGAATAGAAATAGCATTTTAGTCCAGCCAATAAATAACAAACGCTTGGTGAATATAACCTTCGGCAAGTCATTCAAAAGTGGAGCTGGGTATGTTGGAAGGGGTTCATCGGTTCCCCGGGTGCTACTCGGTACCGTCGCCCATTGCTCTGATGCATTGAGCCATAAAGGTGATTGGCTGAAATAAAAGTGTGCCTCCGAGGCAGAATCCCATGGCTTTCATTTGCTTACATCACTGTGCTGTCCTGCGTGAAAAGGCATACCTGGACATAAACACCATGTTTGCACGGCAGCCCGGTTTGGGTCCGAACATCAAAACGTGGCCGGTGAGAAAGACAAGCGGTGCCCGTGCGATACATCGTAGTCTCTGCCTTCTTTACCGCCGTGGCAGGTTCTGGAGGCTAGCCTAAATAGCATGTTAGCATTGATTGACATGCACTAACCAAATATGCCTGATTAGCACTCCAACAAGTCAATAATATCAACAAAGCACACTTTTGTGAAGGCCTGCACAGTATAAATTGTTTGGTTCACAAAATGTTTGCTGTTGTGTGTGAGTCTAAAACAGCGGTTGCTTGCTAATTACCTGATTAGATAGATAGATAGATAGATAGATAGATAGATAGATAGATAGATAGATAGATAGATAGATAGATAGATAGATAGATAGATAGATAGTACTTTATTGATTCCTTCAGGTGAGTTCCTTCAGGAAAATTTAAATTCCAGCAGCAGTGTACGGAGTTGAGATCAATTTAAAAAAGAGTAAAAAGTAAATAATGGGGGTTTAAAAGGAAACAAAATAGAGAAATATTACAAAAAGAATAAAAACAATGGGAATAACAATATAACAGTAAAATAAGAATATAACAAGACAAAGTAGGCAGTAGTGACCATGTTAAGAAAACTCCAACAAGTCAATAACATCAACAAAGCACACTTTTGTGAATACACGCACAGTATAAAACTTTTGGTGGACAAAATTAATGTTGTTGTGTGCGAGTCTAAAATAGCGGTTGCTTGCTAGTTACCTGATTAGCACTCCAACAAGTCAATAACATCAACAAAGCGCACTTTTGTGCATTAACATACAGTATAAAACTGTTGGTGGACAGAATTATTGTTGTTGTGCGCGAGTCTAAAACGGCGGTTGCTTGCTAATTACCTGATTAGCACTCCAACAAGTCAATAAAACCAACAAAGCGCACTTTTGTGCATTCACGCAAAGTATAAAACTTTTGGCGGACAAAATCATTGTTGTTGTGTGCAAGTCTAAAACGGGGGTTGCTTGCTAATTACCTGATTAGCACTCCATCAAGTCAATAACATCAACAAAGCACATTTTTGTGAATGCATGCACAGTATACAGCTTTTGGTGGACAAAATGATTGTTGTTTCGTGCGAGTCTAAAACAGCAGTTGTTTGCTAATTACCTGGTTAGCACTCCAATGAGTCAATAACATCAACAAAGCGCACTTTTGTGAATGCATGCACAGTATACAACTTTTGGTGGACAAAATGATTGTTGTTGTGTGCAAGTCTAAAACGGGGGTTGCTTGCTAATTACCTGATTAGCACTCCAACAAGTCAATAACATCAACAAAGCGCACTTTTGTGCATTCACGCACAGTATATAACTTTTGGTGGAGAAAATGATTGTTGTTGTGTGCGAGTCTAAAACAGTGGTTGCTTGCTAATTACCTGATTAGCACTCCAACATGTCAATAACATCAACAAAGTGCACTTTTGTGCATTCATGCACAGTATAAAACGGTTGGTGGACAAACTGATTTTTGTTGTGTGCGAGTCTAAAATAGCGGTTGCCTGTTAGTTACCTGATTAGCACTCCAACAAGTCAATAATATCAACAATGCACACTTTTGTGAATGCACGCACAGTATAAAACTTTTGGTACACAAAATTATCGTTTGTTGTGTGCGAGTCTAAAATGGCGGTTGCTTGCTAATTAACTGATTAGCACTCCAACAAGTCAATAACATCAACAAAGCGCACTTTTGTGCATTCACGCACAGTATATAACTTTTGGTGGAAAAAATGATTGTTGTTGTGTGCAAGTCTAAAACAGCGGTTGCTTGCTAATTACCTAACTAGCACTCCAAAAAGTCAGTAACATCAACAAAACACACTTTTGTGAATACAAACACAGTATAAAACTTCTGGTGGACAAAATGATTCTTGTCTGTGAGTCTAAAACAGCGGCTGCTTGCTAATTACCTGATTAGCACTCCAACAAGTCAATAACATCAACAAAGCGCACTTTTGTGCATTCATGCAGAGTATAAAACGGTTGGTGGACAAACTGATTTTTGTTGTGTGCGAGTCTAAAATAGCGGTTGCCTGTTAGTTACCTGATTAGCACTCCAACAAGTCAATAATATCAACAATGCCCACTTTTGTGAATGCACGCACAGTATAAAACTTTTGGTACACAAAATTATCGTTTGTTGTGTGCAAGTCTAAAATGGCGGTTGCTTGCTAATTAACTGATTAGCACTCCAACAAGTCAATAACATCAACAAAGTGCACTTTTGGGAATACACACACACTATAAAACTTTTGGTGGACAAAATGTTTGCTGTTGTGTGCGAGTCTAAAACGGCGGTTGCTTGCTAATTACCTGATTGGCACTCCAACAAGTCAATAACATCAACAAAGCACACTTTTCTGAATACACACACAGTATAAAATTTTGTTGGACAAAATGTTTGTTGTTTTGTGCGAGTCTAAAACAGTGGTTGCTTGCTAATTACCTGATTAGCACTCCAACAAGTCAATAACATCAACAAAGTGCACTTTTGTGCATTCATGCACAGTATAAAACTGTTGGTGGACAAAGTTATTGTTGTTGTGTGTGAGTCTAAAATAGCGGCTGATTGCTAATTACCTGATTAGCCCTCCAACAACTCAATAACATCAACAAAGTGCACTTTTGTGCATTCATGCACAGTATAAAACGGTTGGTGGACAAACTGATTTTTGTTGTGTGCGAGTCTAAAATAGCGGTTGCCTGTTAGTTACCTGATTAGCACTACAACAAGTCAATAATATCAACAATGCCCACTTTTGTGAATGCACGCACAGTATAAAACTTTTGGTGCACAAAATTATCGTTTGTTGTGTGCAAGTCTAAAATGGCGGTTGCTTTCTAATTAACTGATTAGCACTCCAACAAGTCAATAACATCAACAAAGTGCACTTTTGGGAATACACACACACTATAAAACTTTTGGTGGACAAAATGTTTGCTGTTGTGTGCGAGTCTAAAACAGCGGTTACTTGCTAGTTACCTGACTAGCACTCCAACAAGTCAGTAACATCAAAAAGCGCACTTTTGTGCGTTAACATACAGTATAATACTGTTGGTGGACAAAATGATTGTTGTTGTGTGCGAATCTAAAACAGCGGTTGCTTGCTAATTACCTGATTAGCACTCCAACAAGTCAATAACATCAACAAAGCGCACTTTTGTGCATTCACACACAGTATAAAACTTCTGGTGGACAAAATGATTCTTGTTGTCTGTGAGTCTAAAACAGCGGTTGCTTGCTAATTACCTGATTAGCACTTCAACAAGTCAATAACATCAACAAAGCACGCTTTTCTGAATACACACACAGTATAAAACTGTTTTTGGACAAAATGTTTGTTGTTTTGTGCGAGTCTAAAACAATGGTTGCTTGCTAATTACCTGATTAGCACTCCAACAAGTCAATAACATCAACAAAAAGCACTTTTGTGAATGCACGCACAGTATAAAACTGTTGGTGGACAAAATGTTTGTTTTGTGCAAGTCTAAAACAGTGGTTGCTTGCTCAATACCTGATTAGCACTCCAACAAGTCAATAAAATCAACAAAACACACTTTTGTGAAGGCCTGCATAGTATAAAACTTTTGGTGGACAAAATGATCGTTGTAGTGTGCGAGTCTAAAACAGCGGTTGCTTGCTAATTACCTGATTAGCACTCCAACAAGTAAATAACATCAACAAAGTGCACTTTTGTGAATCCATGCACAGTATACAACTTTTGGTGGACAAAATGATTGTTGTTGTGTGCAAGTCTAAAACAGTGGTTGCCTGCTAATTACCAATTTAGGCAACACACATCCATTAAATACAAAACCCTCTGTGTCTGCGGAGCTCATTTGTCTAATTATCTTTGCAACTTATGAAAAAAGCCCGACGTTGGCCCCAGGCTTGTTGTGGGAGAGCGGGGTGTGTCGCTGGTAAAGTTTGCAGCCTTGCATTTCTCCACGTGCCTTGCTGCGAGGCACACTGGGGAGACTGTGAGGAGGGGGGGGGGGGGGGCCCATTGGGTGATGCTGTAACTATTTATACATCCTAGAGATTCCTCTCCCATAGGACAGCCGCCCACATCCTGCCTGTCGGTATGTTTCCCTCGTTAATGTGGGGGGTTCTTTTCTTTGCGGAATTTATTTGCAAAACCAATATTTGGTGTCACCTATAAGAGGCCTAGGCTCCTAGTTAGTGTGTAAGAGGTCTAGGCTCCTAGTTAGTGTGTAAGAGGTCTAGGCTCCTAGTTAGTGTGTAAGAGGTCTAGGCTCCTAGTTAGTGTGTAAGAGGTCTAGGCTCCTAGTTAGTGTGTAAGAGGCCTAGGCTCCTAGTTAGTGTGTAAGAGGTCTAGGCTCCTAGTTAGTGTGTAAGAGGCCTAGGCTCCTAGTTAGTGTGTAAGAGGTCTAGGCTCCTAGTTAGTGTATAAGAGGTCTAGGCTCCTAGTTAGTGTGTAAGAGGTCTAGGCTCCTAGTTAGTGTGTAAGAGGTCTAGGCTCCTAGTTAGTGTGTAAGAGGCCTAGGCTCCTAGTTAGTGTGTAAGAGGTCTAGGCTCCTAGTTAGTGTGTAAGAGGTCTAGGCTCCTAGTTAGTGTGTAAGAGGCCTAGGCTCCTAGTTAGTGTGTAAGAGGTCTAGGCTCCTAGTTAGTGTGTAAGAGGTCTAGGCTCCTAGTTAGTGTGTAAGAGGTCTAGGCTCCTAGTTAGTGTGTAAGAGGCCTAGGCTCCTAGTTAGTGTGTAAGAGGTCTAGGCTCCTAGTTAGTGTGTAAGAGGTCTAGGATCCTAGTTAGTGTGTAAGAGGCCTAGGCTCTTAGTTAGTGTGTAAGAGGTCTAGGCTTCTAGTTAGTGTGTAATAGGCCTAGGCTCCTAGTTAGTGTGTAAGAGGTCTAGGCTCCTAGTTAGTGTGTAAGAGGCCTAGGCTCCTAGTTAGTGTGTAAGAGGTCTAGGCTCCTAGTTAGTGTGTAAGAGGTCTAGGATCCTAGTTAGTGTGTAAGAGGCCTAGGCTCTTAGTTAGTGTGTAAGAGGTCTAGGCTTCTAGTTAGTGTGTAATAGGCCTAGGCTCCTAGTTAGTGTGTAAGAGGCCTAGGCTCCTAGTTAGTGTGTAAGAGGTCTAGGCTCCTAGTTAGTGTGTAAGAGGTCTAGGCTCCTAGTTAGTGTGTAAGAGGCCTAGGCTCCTAGTTAGTGTGTAAGAGGCCTAGGCTCCTAGTTAGTGTGTAAGAGGCCTAGGCTCCTAGTTAGTGTGTAAGAGGTCCAGGCTCCTAGTTAGTTTGTAAGAGGTCTAGGCTCCGAGTTAGTGTGTAAGAGGTCTAGGCTCCTAGTTAGTGTGTAAGAGGCCTAGGCTCCTAGTTAGTGTGTAAGAGGCCTAGGCTCCTAGTTAGTGTGTAAGAGGTCTAGGCTCCTAGTTAGTGTACAAGAGGTATAGGCTCCTAGTTAGTGTGTAAGAGGCCTAGGCTCCAAGTTAGTGTGTAAGAGGTCTAGGCTCCTAGTTAGTGTGTAAGAGGTCTAGGCTCCTAGTTAGTGTGTAAGAGGCCTAGGCTCCTAGTTAGAGTGTAAGAGGTCTAGGCTCCTAGTTAGAGTGTAAGAGGTCTAGGCTCCTAGTTAGTGTGTAAGAGGCCTAGGCTCCTAGTTAGTGTGTAAGTGGCTAGGCTCCTAGTTAGTGTGTAAGAGGTCTAGGCTCCTAGTTAGTGTGTAACAGGCCTAGGCTCCTAGTTAGTGTGTAAGAGGCCTAGGCTCCTAGTTAGTGTGTAAGAGGACTAGGCTCCTAGTTAGTGTGTAAGAGGTCTAGGCTCCTAGTTAGTGTGTAAGAGGTCTAGGCTCCTAGTTAGTGTGTAAGAGGACTAGGCTCCTAGTTAGTGTGTAAGAGGCCTAGGCTCCTAGTTAGTGTGTAAGAGGACTAGGCTCCTAGTTAGTGTGTAAGAGGCCTAGGCTCCTAGTTAGTGTGTAAGAGGCCTAGGCTCCTAGTTAGTGTGTAAGAGGCCTAGGCTCCTAGTTAGTGTGTAAGAGGCCTAGGCTCCTAGTTAGTGTGTAATAGGTCTAGGCTCCTAGTTAGTGTGTAAGAGGTCTAGGCTCCTAGTTAGTGTGTAAGAGGCCTAGGCTCCTAGTTAGTGTGTAAGAGGCCTAGGCCCCTAGTTAGTGTGTAAGAGGCCTAGGCTCCTAGTTAGTGTGTAAGAGGCCTAGGCTCCTAGTTAGTGTGTAAGAGGCCTAGGCTCCTAGTTAGTGTGTAAGAGGTCTAGGCTCCTAGTTAGTGTGTAAGAGGGCTAGGCTCCTAGTTAGTGTGTAAGAGGCCTAGGCTCCTAGTTAGTGTGTAAGAGGTCTAGGCTCCTAGTTAGTGTGTAAGAGGTCTAGGCTCCTAGTTAGTGTGTAAGAGGCCTAGGCTCCTAGTTAGTGTGTAAGAGGTCTAGGCTCCTAGTTAGTGTGTAAGAGGTCTAGGATCCTAGTTAGTGTGTAAGAGGCCTAGGCTCTTAGTTAGTGTGTAAGAGGTCTAGGCTTCTAGTTAGTGTGTAATAGGCCTAGGCTCCTAGTTAGTGTGTAAGAGGTCTAGGCTCCTAGTTAGTGTGTAAGAGGCCTAGGCTCCTAGTTAGTGTGTAAGAGGTCTAGGCTCCTAGTTAGTGTGTAAGAGGTCTAGGATCCTAGTTAGTGTGTAAGAGGCCTAGGCTCTTAGTTAGTGTGTAAGAGGTCTAGGCTTCTAGTTAGTGTGTAATAGGCCTAGGCTCCTAGTTAGTGTGTAAGAGGCCTAGGCTCCTAGTTAGTGTGTAAGAGGTCTAGGCTCCTAGTTAGTGTGTAAGAGGTCTAGGCTCCTAGTTAGTGTGTAAGAGGCCTAGGCTCCTAGTTAGTGTGTAAGAGGCCTAGGCTCCTAGTTAGTGTGTAAGAGGCCTAGGCTCCTAGTTAGTGTGTAAGAGGTCCAGGCTCCTAGTTAGTTTGTAAGAGGTCTAGGCTCCGAGTTAGTGTGTAAGAGGTCTAGGCTCCTAGTTAGTGTGTAAGAGGCCTAGGCTCCTAGTTAGTGTGTAAGAGGCCTAGGCTCCTAGTTAGTGTGTAAGAGGTCTAGGCTCCTAGTTAGTGTACAAGAGGTATAGGCTCCTAGTTAGTGTGTAAGAGGCCTAGGCTCCAAGTTAGTGTGTAAGAGGTCTAGGCTCCTAGTTAGTGTGTAAGAGGTCTAGGCTCCTAGTTAGTGTGTAAGAGGCCTAGGCTCCTAGTTAGAGTGTAAGAGGTCTAGGCTCCTAGTTAGAGTGTAAGAGGTCTAGGCTCCTAGTTAGTGTGTAAGAGGCCTAGGCTCCTAGTTAGTGTGTAAGTGGCTAGGCTCCTAGTTAGTGTGTAAGAGGTCTAGGCTCCTAGTTAGTGTGTAACAGGCCTAGGCTCCTAGTTAGTGTGTAAGAGGCCTAGGCTCCTAGTTAGTGTGTAAGAGGACTAGGCTCCTAGTTAGTGTGTAAGAGGTCTAGGCTCCTAGTTAGTGTGTAAGAGGTCTAGGCTCCTAGTTAGTGTGTAAGAGGACTAGGCTCCTAGTTAGTGTGTAAGAGGCCTAGGCTCCTAGTTAGTGTGTAAGAGGACTAGGCTCCTAGTTAGTGTGTAAGAGGCCTAGGCTCCTAGTTAGTGTGTAAGAGGCCTAGGCTCCTAGTTAGTGTGTAAGAGGCCTAGGCTCCTAGTTAGTGTGTAAGAGGCCTAGGCTCCTAGTTAGTGTGTAATAGGTCTAGGCTCCTAGTTAGTGTGTAAGAGGTCTAGGCTCCTAGTTAGTGTGTAAGAGGCCTAGGCTCCTAGTTAGTGTGTAAGAGGCCTAGGCCCCTAGTTAGTGTGTAAGAGGCCTAGGCTCCTAGTTAGTGTGTAAGAGGCCTAGGCTCCTAGTTAGTGTGTAAGAGGCCTAGGCTCCTAGTTAGTGTGTAAGAGGTCTAGGCTCCTAGTTAGTGTGTAAGAGGGCTAGGCTCCTAGTTAGTGTGTAAGAGGCCTAGGCTCCTAGTTAGTGTGTAAGAGGTCTAGGCTCCTAGTTAGTGTGTAAGAGGTCTAGGCTCCTAGTTAGTGTGTAAGAGGCCTAGGCTCCTAGTTAGTGTGTAAGAGGTCTAGGCTCCTAGTTAGTGTGTAAGAGGTCTAGGATCCTAGTTAGTGTGTAAGAGGCCTAGGCTCTTAGTTAGTGTGTAAGAGGTCTAGGCTTCTAGTTAGTGTGTAATAGGCCTAGGCTCCTAGTTAGTGTGTAAGAGGTCTAGGCTCCTAGTTAGTGTGTAAGAGGCCTAGGCTCCTAGTTAGTGTGTAAGAGGTCTAGGCTCCTAGTTAGTGTGTAAGAGGTCTAGGATCCTAGTTAGTGTGTAAGAGGCCTAGGCTCTTAGTTAGTGTGTAAGAGGTCTAGGCTTCTAGTTAGTGTGTAATAGGCCTAGGCTCCTAGTTAGTGTGTAAGAGGCCTAGGCTCCTAGTTAGTGTGTAAGAGGTCTAGGCTCCTAGTTAGTGTGTAAGAGGTCTAGGCTCCTAGTTAGTGTGTAAGAGGCCTAGGCTCCTAGTTAGTGTGTAAGAGGCCTAGGCTCCTAGTTAGTGTGTAAGAGGCCTAGGCTCCTAGTTAGTGTGTAAGAGGTCCAGGCTCCTAGTTAGTTTGTAAGAGGTCTAGGCTCCGAGTTAGTGTGTAAGAGGTCTAGGCTCCTAGTTAGTGTGTAAGAGGCCTAGGCTCCTAGTTAGTGTGTAAGAGGCCTAGGCTCCTAGTTAGTGTGTAAGAGGTCTAGGCTCCTAGTTAGTGTACAAGAGGTATAGGCTCCTAGTTAGTGTGTAAGAGGCCTAGGCTCCAAGTTAGTGTGTAAGAGGTCTAGGCTCCTAGTTAGTGTGTAAGAGGTCTAGGCTCCTAGTTAGTGTGTAAGAGGCCTAGGCTCCTAGTTAGAGTGTAAGAGGTCTAGGCTCCTAGTTAGAGTGTAAGAGGTCTAGGCTCCTAGTTAGTGTGTAAGAGGCCTAGGCTCCTAGTTAGTGTGTAAGTGGCTAGGCTCCTAGTTAGTGTGTAAGAGGTCTAGGCTCCTAGTTAGTGTGTAACAGGCCTAGGCTCCTAGTTAGTGTGTAAGAGGCCTAGGCTCCTAGTTAGTGTGTAAGAGGACTAGGCTCCTAGTTAGTGTGTAAGAGGTCTAGGCTCCTAGTTAGTGTGTAAGAGGTCTAGGCTCCTAGTTAGTGTGTAAGAGGACTAGGCTCCTAGTTAGTGTGTAAGAGGCCTAGGCTCCTAGTTAGTGTGTAAGAGGACTAGGCTCCTAGTTAGTGTGTAAGAGGCCTAGGCTCCTAGTTAGTGTGTAAGAGGCCTAGGCTCCTAGTTAGTGTGTAAGAGGCCTAGGCTCCTAGTTAGTGTGTAAGAGGCCTAGGCTCCTAGTTAGTGTGTAATAGGTCTAGGCTCCTAGTTAGTGTGTAAGAGGTCTAGGCTCCTAGTTAGTGTGTAAGAGGCCTAGGCTCCTAGTTAGTGTGTAAGAGGCCTAGGCCCCTAGTTAGTGTGTAAGAGGCCTAGGCTCCTAGTTAGTGTGTAAGAGGCCTAGGCTCCTAGTTAGTGTGTAAGAGGCCTAGGCTCCTAGTTAGTGTGTAAGAGGTCTAGGCTCCTAGTTAGTGTGTAAGAGGGCTAGGCTCCTAGTTAGTGTGTAAGAGGCCTAGGCTCCTAGTTAGTGTGTAAGAGACCTAGGCTCCTAGTTAGTGTGTAAGAGGCCTAAGCTCCTAGTTAGTGTGTAAGAGGTCTAGGCTCCTAGTTAGTGTGTAAGAGGCCTAGGCTCCTAGTTAGTGTGTAAGAGGCCTAGGCTCCTAGTTAGTGTGTAAGAGGCCTACGCTCCTAGTTAGTTTGTAAGAGGTCTAGGCTCCTAGTTAGTGTGTAAGAGGTCTAGGCTCCTAGTTAGTGTGTAAGAGGCCTACGCTCCTAGTTAGTTTGTAAGAGGTCTAGGATCCTAGTTAGTGTGTAAGAGGCCTAGGCTCCTAGTTAGTGTTTAAGAGGCCTAGGCTCCTAGTTAGTGTGTAAGAGGTCTAGGCTCCTAGTTAGTGTGTAAGAGGCCTAAGCTCCTAGTTAGTGTGTAAGAGGCCTAGGCTCCTAGTTAGTGTTTAAGAGGCCTAGGCTCCTAGTTAGTGTGTAAGAGGTCTAGGCTCCTAGTTAGTGTGTAAGAGGCCTAAGCTCCTAGTTAGTGTGTAAGAGGCCTAGGCTCCTAGTTAGTGTGTAAGAGGCCTAGGCTCCTAGTTAGTGTGTAAGAGGCCTAGGCTCCTAGTTAGTGTGTAAGAGGCCTAGGCTCCTAGTTAGTGTGTAAGAGGTCTAGGCTCCTAGTTAGTGTGTAAGAGGCCTAGGCTCCTAGTTAGTGTGTAAGAGGACTAGGCTCCTAGTTAGTGTGTAAGAGGTCTAGGCTCCTAGTTAGTGTGTAAGAGGTCTAGGCTCCTAGTTAGTGTGTAAGAGGACTAGGCTCCTAGTTAGTGTGTAAGAGGCCTAGGCTCCTAGTTAGTGTGTAAGAGGACTAGGCTCCTAGTTAGTGTGTAAGAGGCCTAGGCTCCTAGTTAGTGTGTAAGAGGCCTAGGCTCCTAGTTAGTGTGTAAGAGGCCTAGGCTCCTAGTTAGTGTGTAAGAGGCCTAGGCTCCTAGTTAGTGTGTAATAGGTCTAGGCTCCTAGTTAGTGTGTAAGAGGTCTAGGCTCCTAGTTAGTGTGTAAGAGGCCTAGGCTCCTAGTTAGTGTGTAAGAGGCCTAGGCCCCTAGTTAGTGTGTAAGAGGCCTAGGCTCCTAGTTAGTGTGTAAGAGGCCTAGGCTCCTAGTTAGTGTGTAAGAGGCCTAGGCTCCTAGTTAGTGTGTAAGAGGTCTAGGCTCCTAGTTAGTGTGTAAGAGGGCTAGGCTCCTAGTTAGTGTGTAAGAGGCCTAGGCTCCTAGTTAGTGTGTAAGAGACCTAGGCTCCTAGTTAGTGTGTAAGAGGCCTAAGCTCCTAGTTAGTGTGTAAGAGGTCTAGGCTCCTAGTTAGTGTGTAAGAGGCCTAGGCTCCTAGTTAGTGTGTAAGAGGCCTAGGCTCCTAGTTAGTGTGTAAGAGGCCTACGCTCCTAGTTAGTTTGTAAGAGGTCTAGGCTCCTAGTTAGTGTGTAAGAGGTCTAGGCTCCTAGTTAGTGTGTAAGAGGCCTACGCTCCTAGTTAGTTTGTAAGAGATCTAGGATCCTAGTTAGTGTGTAAGAGGCCTAGGCTCCTAGTTAGTGTTTAAGAGGCCTAGGCTCCTAGTTAGTGTGTAAGAGGTCTAGGCTCCTAGTTAGTGTGTAAGAGGCCTAAGCTCCTAGTTAGTGTGTAAGAGGCCTAGGCTCCTAGTTAGTGTGCAAGAGGCCTAGGCTCCTAGTTAGTGTGTAAGAGGCCTAGGCTCCTAGTTAGTGTGTAAGAGGTCTAGGCTCCTAGTTAGTGTGTAAGAGGTCTAGGCTCCTAGTTAGTGTGTAAGAGGTCTAGGCTCCTAGTTAGTGTGTAAGAGGCCTAGGCTCCTAGTTAGTGTGTAAGAGGTCTAGGCTCCTAGTTAGTGTGTAAGAGGCCTAGGCTCCTAGTTAGTGTGTAAGAGGTCTAGGCTCCTAGTTAGTGTGTAAGAGGTCTAGGCTCCTAGTTAGTGTGTAAGAGGTCTAGGCTCCTAGTTAGTGTGTAAGAGGCCTAGGCTCCTAGTTAGTGTGTAAGAGGCCTAGGCTCCTAGTTAGTGTGTAAGAGGTCTAGGCTCCTAGTTAGTGTGTAAGAGGCCTACGCTCCTAGTTAGTTTGTAAGAGGTCTAGGATCCTAGTTAGTGTGTAAGAGGCCTAGGCTCCTAGTTAGTGTTTAAGAGGCCTAGGCTCCTAGTTAGTGTGTAAGAGGTCTAGGCTCCTAGTTAGTGTGTAAGAGGCCTAAGCTCCTAGTTAGTGTGTAAGAGGCCTAGGCTCCTAGTTAGTGTGCAAGAGGCCTAGGCTCCTAGTTAGTGTGTAAGAGGCCTAGGCTCCTAGTTAGTGTGTAAGAGGTCTAGGCTCCTAGTTAGTGTGTAAGAGGCCTAGGCTCCTAGTTAGTGTGTAAGAGGTCTAGGCTCCTAGTTAGTGTGTAAGAGGTCTAGGCTCCTAGTTAGTGTGTAAGAGGTCTAGGCTCCTAGTTAGTGTGTAAGAGGTCTAGGCTCCTAGTTAGTGTGTAAGAGGCCTACGCTCCTAGTTAGTTTGTAAGAGGTCTAGGATCCTAGTTAGTGTGTAAGAGGCCTAGGCTCCTAGTTAGTGTGTAAGAGGCCTAGGCTCCTAGTTAGTGTGTAAGAGGTCTAGGCTCCTAGTTAGTGTGTAAGAGGCCTAAGCTCCTAGTTAGTGTGTAAGAGGCCTAGGCTCCTAGTTAGTGTGCAAGAGGCCTAGGCTCCTAGTTAGTGTGTAAGAGGCCTAGGCTCCTAGTTAGTGTGTAAGAGGTCTAGGCTCCTAGTTAGTGTGTAAGAGGTCTAGGCTCCTAGTTAGTGTGTAAGAGGTCTAGTCTGAGCCATGACTGCAATGAGGGCAGATGGCAGCTGCTCTAACAAGCATCTCTAATAGGAGCAGGAAAGGCACATTCTGGTCATTCATGACGTGACAATTCCCTGACATTTGACAGGCATGATAAAAATCCCAATTATTTTAGGCCATGTCCACCAGAATGTGGATATTTTTTAAAAAGGCATATTTTTTTAATGACTTTAGGCCTGTCGTTCACACGCAAAACACAGGTGGAGTTTTTTTGGCAGGGTGCAACATTATCTCATGTTTTTTAACCTTCTTTAAAGGCCTACTGGAATGAGATGTTCTTATGTGTCATACTTGATCATTTCGCCATATTTTTGCTGAAAGGATTTAGTAGAAAACATCCACGATAAAGTTCGCAACTTTCGGTGCTAAGAGAAAAGCCCTGCCTGTACCGGAAGTCGCAGACGATGACATCACAAGTGTGATGGCTCCTCACATATTCACATTGTTTATAATGGGAGCCTCCAACAAAAAGTGCTATTCAGACCGAGAAAACGACAATTTCCCCATTAATTTGAGCGAGGATGAAAGATTCGTGTTTGAGGATATTGATAGCGACGGACTAGAAAAAAAAATGCGATTGGGACGGATTCCGATGTTTTTGGACACATTTATTAGGATAATTCTGGGAAATGCCTTATATTTCTATTGTGTTGCTAGTGTTTTAGTGAGTTAAATAGTACCTGATAGTCAGAAGGGAGTCTTGACGCCAATGTCTCAGGTAAGTCGACGGCAGCTTTATGGACGACACAAGCTCAGCTAATCTCCGGTAAGAAGCGACTTTTTAACCACAATTTTCGCACCGAAGCCTGCTGGTTGACATTCCGTCTTGATTCATGTTCTCTTGACGGCGCTCTGATCCATAGTAAAGTTTCACCTCCAGGAATTTTAAACAAGGAATCACCGTGTGTTTGTGTGGCTAAAAGCTAAAGCTTCCCAACTCCATCTTTCTACTGTGACTTCTCCATTATGAATTGGTCAAAATTGCAAAAGATTCAGCAACACAGATGTCCAAAATACTGTGTAATTAAGCCATTAAAGCAGACGACTTTTAGCTGTGTGTGTGTGCAGCGCTCATACTTCCTAAAAGTAAAGTCCTACTGAAAGCCACTACTACCGACCACGCAGTCTGATAGTTTATATATCAATGATGAAATATTAACATTGCAACACATGCCTATTAGGCCGCTTTAGTTTACTAAATTGCAATTTTTATATTTCATGCGGAAGTATCCTGCTTAAACGTCTCGGTATGACGTCACGCATTGTAGAGAACATTTTGTTCCAGCATCGTTCCCAGCTATAAGTCGTCTGTTTTCATCGCATAATTCCACAGTATTCTGGACATCTGTGTTCCTGAATCGTTTGCAATTTGTTCAATGAATAATGGAGACGTCAAAGAAGAAAGCTGTAGGTGGGAAGCGGTGTATTGCGGCCGCCTTTAGCAACACAAATACAGCCGGTGTTTCATTGTTTACATTCCCGAAAGATGACGGTGAAGCTTTACTTTGGAACAGAGCGGTCAAGCGAACACGGTTGGATTGGACCACACACATAAAGTACAGTGTTTTATGCAGCGATCATTTCGAAAGATCGTGTTTCGAAGAGGGTCCCTTGCGAAGGGCAGAGATGGGCTGAAGAAAGGTGCGGGGCCGACTTTCAGGTTGTACAGGTACAACCATATAATCTCACTAAAACACAATAAGCAGATAAAGGATTTTCCAGAATTATCGTAGTAAATTTGTCTAATAACATCTTTATCGCTCCCACTGTATAGTCTTTTTTTTTTTCTTTCTAGTGCTTCATTCTCACTTTCTTCATCCGCGAATCTTTCATCCGCATTGCTCGCAGTAAGCCGGACACGTTTCCAGTGAGGGTTGGACTCGACCAAGGCTGCCCTTTGTCACCCATTCTGTTCATAACTTTTATGGACAGACTTTCTAGACACAGTCAAGGCGTTGAGGGGATCCGGTTTGGTGGCTGCAGGATTAGGTCTCTGCTTCAGGATTAGGTCTCTGCTTTTTGCAGATGATGTGGTCCTGATGGCTTCATCTGGCCAGGATCTTCAGCTCTCACTGGACCCAACCGGGATGAGAATCAGCACCTCCAAATCCGAGTCCATGGTTCTCGCCCGGGAAAGGGTGAAGTTTCATCTCCGGGTTGGGTAGGAGATCTTGCCCCAAGTGGAGGAGTTCAAGTACCTGGGAGTCTTGTTCACGACTGAGGGAAGAGTGGATGGTGAGATCGACAGGCGGATCAGTAATGCAGACGCTGTATCGATCCGTTGTGGGGAAGAAGGAGCTGAGCCGGAAGACAAAGCTCTCAAATTACCGGTCGATCTACGTTCCCATCCTCACCTATGGTCATGAGCTTTGGGTTATGACCGAAAGGACAAGATCACGGGTACAAGCGGCCCAAATGAGTTTCCTCCACTAGGTGGCGGGTCTCTCCCTTAGAGATAGGGTGAGAAGCTCTGTCATCCGGGAGGAGATCAAAGGAAAACCATTGCTCCTCCACATGGAGAGGAGCCAGATGAGGTGGTTCGGGCATCTGGTCAGGATGCCACCCAGACGCCTCCCTAGGGAGGTGTTTAGGGCATGTCCGTTCGGCAGGAGGCCACGGGGAAGACCCAGGACACGTTGGGAAGACTATGTCTCCCGACTGGCCTGGGAACGCCTCGGGATCCCCCGAGAGGAGCTGGACCAAGTGGCTGGGGAGAGGTAAAGGTAGCACAGCGGATCATCGGCTGCCCTCTTCCCGCCCCTGGCAGACATGTACACCTCCCGCTGCCTCAGTAGAGCTACCAACATTATCAAGGACATATCCCACCCTGGCGATCACCTGTTTGACCAGCTGCACTCAGGAAGGCACTACAGGATCATCAGGTCTAAGACAAACAGACTCAAGAAGAGTTTTTTCCCCTAAAGCTATGACCATGGTGAACTCTCATAGGCACTGATTTTATAGTGACAATCCAAGGCATTCTATTCTATTCTAACATAAACAAAATTATGTCCGGTTTAAACACATGACATCTATTAAACAGACAAGAAACAAGGAATCATGCAGAGACAGAGTTCAATTCGGCTCAATGAGGAGAGACATTTGGGGCTACACAATCAGTTACAATCCAACCTAGGCTCTAAGATCCAGACCCACGTGATCCTCTATTTATTTGGGAGGTCCCTGGTTACATCACAGAGGCTGCTTCTGAAGGAAGGCGGGTAATTTCAGCAGCCCCAGTTAGACACGATACATGGTTATTCAGAAATGGAAATGTGCTGACACTGGGGAATATCGCCCTGCGTCACGGTACTCGATGTTCTGGACACAAACACTGATAAAAGACGACTGAAATCCGAGATTGCAAATTGTCACAACTTTAGCACAATTGATAGTAACTATAGCAACGGCCTTTAAGCATAAGAGTTGTGTGATAACTGACACATTATTATTCTGACAAATTCCCAGAAAAGTGCAGTTTCTTTTTTATGACCCCGAATAAACGCTGCAGAATGAAGAACGTCACATCGCAGATAATCACGATCAAGACACTAATCAGGTCCAGGCTGAGTAGAAAAAAGAAGAAACAGGATGATGGCATCGACCGCCTTCCTTCCTCCCTTCTCTTGTCTACAAAAAGCAACGGTCGGTCCACTTTGATACCATCTCTTGGCTGAGAGAACGGTAGCTCCCAGGAGGAAGTCAGCAGCTAATTTCAGGTCAAGAGCTTTGCCTACGTGGAACTCGGCTCATCTTTCAGACCCAGGAGGGATCCGTCTGTCCTTATCCACCATCATGCAACCAACGTCAATGTCATTGGCGTGAGAACAATGAACACATTTGAAGGGAAGGGCTGGTGGTCGCTTTGAACAAACGAAAAGGAGAAATCTGACTCTAGTCAGTCACACAGTTTGTATGATTATGTTGGCCCACGTGTGGAAAGAGTGCACTGAAAGAAACCTCACAGATATTTCTGGAGAGCAGTTATGATTTGTGCGAACATGGTAAACAACTTAAACGATTGTTTTATCCAGACGCATACATTTGTCCAAATGTTACCAAGTAGACGCATTGCGGATTTCCTGGACGTGGTCTACATCGCTGGAAGAAAAATCTAAAGAAGACAAACCCTCTGCCATCTTCCACCAGTTTTTTAATACATGAGTCGCCCGCTTGAATATTTTCCGACTTTGGGATGTCTGTTGGGAGGCGGGGTTAAGGTGGGAGGAGTATATTTATAGCTAGAATTATCTGAAAATCAAGTATTTCTTATTTATAGGGTTAGGGTTAGGGTTAACCACTAACCCTGGGTCAGGGTTAGGGTCACGTAACCTAACCCTAACCATAGCACTGAAAATGAAGTATATATATATATATATATATATATATATGTATATATATATATATTGTATTTGAAAGTGCTATGTTTTGCAGCCAGTAGCACAGCCTTTAAAGGAGCATAGGTATGGGCAGCATCTGTCAAATTCAGTTTGCAGGAAAGGAGTGAGTTCAGGGTTGAATTGCCCATCCTCGTTCTATTCTCTGTCACCATCTTTTTTTTGGAGATCACTACTTGCCGTAGTTTTGAAGCAATGCTTGATGGGATTCCGGATGTTGTGGGTCCATGTATTAACGTGCCGGCTGGAATAAACACACGCTGAGAAATAGCTCCGCCTACTTTATGGGTTATACTGTAGATAAACTTACGGATAACGGAGACATATATAACAGTCTCCTTCTTGTTGTGTGTGCAGTTCCGCACTGAGCTCCAAAAGTCGTAGATGTTATAACGCGACTGGGCCGCCACTTTGTTTATATGGCGGACTTTTGACAAGAACAAGAACATTTGATCATATTACGCCTATACTGGCTCACCTATACTGGCTTCCTGGGCACATATGCGGTCCTCTCCAAGGTTTCTCATAGTCATCATTGTCACTGTCAGACGTCCCACTGGGTGTGAGTTTTTCCTTGCCCTTTTGTGGGCTCTGTACCGAGGATATCGTTGTGGATTGTGCAGCCCTTTGAGACACTTGTGATATAGGGCTATATAAATAAACATTGATTGATTGATTGATTGATTGATTGATTGATTGAAAAGTGGACGTGACAACAGGCTGTCCTCACTCAGGTCCGGCTGAAAATCAGGAAAAATTCGGGAGAATGGTTCTCCCGGGAGATTTTCGGGAGAGGCACTGAAATTCGGGAGACTCACGGAAAATTCTGGAGGGTTGGCAAGTATGCATTTATTTAAACTGCAGATCGGATTAAACGTTTTTTAGAACTTTTCAGGAGAAAATAAAGACATTCTAAGAAAGGGGTGTCCAATTTGCGGCCCGCAGCTAATTGCTAAGTGGCCCGCCACACATTCTGGAAATGCTATTGCAAAAATAAAAATAAAAACACTAAAAAAAAAGTAGAATGAGGTGAAATCTAACAGGGAAAAGTTGCATTGTTGACACAAAGCTGCAATGCAGACCGTTTTTTAATTTATTTATTTTACTCTAATTACCAATGCTAAAAAAAAAAAAGAAGTTAAAAACTGTTTTTTAACTTTTAAGGCTCCAATTAGTTCAAATATTTCACTTTATAATATTTTATGTGGAAAATATTGCATATATTGTGTGTTTGCCATATAAATACAATGTTTTCTTTGACAAAATGGCATAAAACAAACTAAATAATAGTTCAAACGTAAAATCGACGGATATATCTGAAGTTGATCTCGAAACTTAAGTGTTGAAAGTAAAAAAAATAAGTAATAATAAACATGTTTTAATTTATGAGTGGGCGACCATTTGGATCCCAAAGATATTTAGTGGGATTTTATTGATCTTTTTCTCTGTTATTACTCCAAAATAATAATTAATTAAAATGGATGGTGTCCTGCATTATTGATCTTTTTAGGGCTGCAATTGTCACACCTATGGATCATGTTTTGTTTTGTCATGTTACGTTTTGATTTTGGACATTCAGTCACGTTTTGCACTTCCTGGTTTTGTTTGTTTCCATGCCAACTCATTACTTTTCACCTGTCCCGTCGCGTCCCTGTTCTCAGCCTCACCTGTTTTCACTAATCATCACAGCTACTTAAGTCACTCTTTTTCTGTTCATCATTCTGGGATCTCCACATGTGCACGCACCCTACCCATGCTGTTCAAACCTTCACGTCCTAGTCCACAGTTCCATGCCGTGTAAGTTTATGTATTTATGCCACAGTGCACTCTTTTGTTTCATGTCTTTAGTCCTGCTATCGTGCTGTTTAAGTTTATTAGGGCCCGCATGGCCCATTGCCAAAGGACCTATTGTTTTTCGTGCGTTTCATTATTATTCTTTATCATTCTTTCTTTATTATTCCGCACCTATGCGCTGTAATTTGACCCCTTTAACATGCTTCAAAACTCACCAAATTTGACGCACACGTCAGTCCGGCAAACCGTCCCAACTTATTAGGCAACCAAATCCCAAGAATCAAAATTGCGCGCTAGCGCCCCCTAGGAAGAAACAAAAAACAGACTGCTTGTAACTTCCGCTAGCAATGTCGTAGAGACATGAAACAAAAACTTCTATGTAGGTCTGACTTAGACCTAAATTTCCAATTAGAAACGTCTGCAGCAAAAATCAACAGAAAGTTGGCAAAAACCCCTTCAAAATAAAATTTGCCTAAAAAAATGCTATTTTTGCCTCTTTGCGCTGTATTTTGACCCTCTCAAAATGCTTCAAAACTCACCAAACTTGACACACACATCAGGACTGGCAAAAATTGCGATCTAGTGAAAAAAACCAAACCCCAAAACTCAAAATTGCGCTCTATCGCAATTTTTGAATAAAACACAGAAAAAACTGCTCCTAGGAAGAGAAAACAGATAAAACTGCCTGTAACTTCCGGTAGGAATGTCAGACAGACATGAGCCCAAAACCTCAATGTAGGTCTCACTTAGACCTACGTTTTAATAATTGACATCCTTCAGCACAAATCAACAGGAAGTTAAAAATTACCCCTTCAAAATAAAAGTTCTGTAAACACCCGTCACCTTTTTTCAAACGTTATCTCCTCTGAGCCCATTTGTCGTTTCGGCTTCAAACTCGAACAGGAGAGACTTTGAACCCTTCTGAATAAAAGTAATCAAAAGAGTTTTGATTACTGCTCCGGTTTTGATTTTATGACCCTTCAAAGATCAACTGCGCTGATGCTGCTGCGCTGTTGTTGTCTCAAGATGGCTACTACCACTGGATAAAATTATTGGGACACTTAAGACTAACACTAGGCAATGATAATGTAAAATGGAATTAAATATTTTTTGTCCTCAAAATTCTACACACAATACCCTATAATAATAGTAGCTACTATCCATGCTTCTACCACTTATCCGGGTTTGGGTCGCGGGGGCAGCAGCCAAAGGCGGGCCCGACCAACGCTGCTTGCAGCTTTAATTTTTATTTTATTTTTTTAAAATCTCTATATCAACTTCAGGTTGATACAAAGTTAAAAAAAAAAGCCTTTTTTCTCAAAGACAAATTTGTTTTTTATAGTAAAACTGAAATATGCAGTATTTCCCCCACCTCTGAGGTCCTCTCCAAGGTTTCTCATAGTCAGCATTGTCACTGGCGTCCCACTGGAT
This sequence comes from Nerophis ophidion, assembly GCF_033978795.1. NCBI lineage: Eukaryota > Metazoa > Chordata > Actinopteri > Syngnathiformes > Syngnathidae > Nerophis > Nerophis ophidion. Next base: position 75,541,865 of record NC_084617.1, read on the forward strand.
GTGAATGTTCCTTGCCCTTTTGTGGGTTCTTCCGAGGATGTCGTAGTCGTAATGATTTGTGCAGTCCTTTGAGACATTTGTGATTTGGGGCTATATAAATAAACATTGATTGATTGATTGAGTGGAAAAAGTTTGGACACCCCTGTTCTAAGAGAAAGGGGGTTCAAGCCGTAAAGAAAATAGTACACTAATGACATGAAAAAGCAATGAAATGAAAAGATAATGGACTACTAAATGCGATAAAGGACTAATGTGCAGTAATGACGTGCTATCTTCAGCGTCCATACATCTACTTTCCATCCCTCGCTCGCGGGCGCATTAACCCGGGCTGGCGGTGCGGGGGCATGGATGGCACCATCAGTAATGTCACGGGCACTTTAACATGATGAAGCGCACCACCGCCCCGCCGGCATGAATAATTCACATTACCTCACGGCCGGTGGGAGACGGAGATGGGGGGAGAGGGAGGGGGGGGGGGGGTGACTTTGCCATGACGAGTCGTGGGAACAGACGTGAGGTTCCGTTTTAGGTGAGCGACCCATTTTAATTTGAATCTCTCTTTTTTAAAAGGCGAGGCCAGACCTCGAGCTGGGCTGGGGGGTGGGGGGGGGGGGGGGGGGGGGATAAATAAGGTGGGATCAGAAACGTGGGGTGATAGTTAAGGCGTGGGATGGGGGAGTGGGTGGGGGGGTCCTCCTCGCCATCCATCACGGTGACGTTTCAATGATTGTCAAATAAGTAGCCCTGTCCAAAGCCATCTTTTATCATTACGTATGAATGGATCTATCAGGGGGATCATATCATCCAGAACATGGAACGCCTTCAGCTCATGTACACCATGGCGAGAGGATATGGAAATGAGAGACGCCATCGGGGAATGGCTTAACTCAGGGTCTAGACCGGGGGTCGGCAACCCGCCCTAGTGGCTCTCAGTGGCCTAGTGGTTAGAGCAGGGGTGCCCACACTTTTTCTGCAGGCGAGCTACTTTTCAATTGACCTCATTTATATATATCATTTATATTTATTTATTTATGAAAGAGACATTTTTGTCAACAAGTTAAATGTGTTTAATGATAATACAAGCATGTGTAACACATATAGATGTCTTTCTTTCACAAAGACAAGAATATAAGTTGGTGTATTACCTGATTCTGATGACTTGCATTGATTGGAATCAGACAGTAATGATGATAACGCCCACATTTTCAAATGGAGGAGAAAAAAAGTTGTCCTTTCTGTACAATACCACATGAAAGTGGTTGTTTTTTGGCATCTAATTCATCCAGCTTCCATACACTTTACAAGAAAAACATTGGCGGCAAATTCCGTAGCTTGCTTGATTGACATTCACGGCACCCGAGGGTCTTGTGAGATGACGCTGGCTGCTGCCAGTTCATTATTATGAAAAAATGACAGAGAGGAAGGCGAGAAACACTTTTTATTTCAACAGACTTTCGCGCCGTCCCTTCCGTCAAAACTCTAAAGGCCGACTGCACATTTCCTATCTTCACAATAAAAGCCCTGCTTCATGCTGCCTGCGCTAACAAAATAAGAGTCTCGGAAAGCTGGCGTGCACAAGTGATGTGCACGCCAGCTTTCTGAGGGATCGCTTGTGCACGCCAGTTTTCCGAGACTCTGTATTTAGTTAGCGCAGGCAGCATGAAGCAGGGCTTTTATTGTGAAGATAGGAAATGTGCAGTCGGCCTTTACAGTTTTGACGGAAGGTACGGCGCGAGAGTCTGTTGAAATAAAAAGTGTTTCTGGCCTTCCTCTCGGTCATATTTTCATAATAATGATCTTGCAGCAGCCAGCGTCATCTCACAAGACCCTCCGGTACCGTGAATGTCATTTAAGTGACGTCTTGGTGAAGATTGATGATCACTCATTTTTAGGTCTATTTTTTTTAAAAGCCTGGCTGGAGATCGACTGACACACCCCCCGCGGTCGACTGGTAGCTCGCGATCGACGTAATGGGCACCCCTGGGTTAGAGTGTCCGCCCTGAGATGGGTAGGTCGTGAGTTCAAATCCCGGTCGAGTCATACCAAAGACTATAAAAATGGGAGCCATTACCTCCCTGCTTGGCACTCAGCATCAAGAATTGGAATTGGGAGTTAAATCAGCATAAATGATTCCCGGGCGCGGCACCGCTGCTGCCTACTGCTCCCCTCACCTCCCAGGGGGTAAACAAGGGTGATAGGTCAAATGCAGAGAATAATTTTGCCACATCTAGTGTGTGTGTGACAATCATTGGTACTTTAACTTTAACTCTGGAGCTTTTTCAAAAATACCGTATTTCCTTGAATTGCCGCCGGGGCGCTAATTAATTTAAAACCTCTTCTCACTCCGGCGCTTACCAAAGGCATGCGGTAAATTTAGGCCTGCGCTTAACAATTTGAGTGTGATGTAGGGATACCATCATGAAAAGCACTTTTAATAAAAAAAACGTTATTATGGTCTTTCCTTTACTTATAAATGAAGTCCATGCGCAGCTCCTTCTGATCAAAAGTATCGGTAACTTGTTTATAGAAGTCTTCCTTATCTTTCTTCAGTTTTAAAAGTCTCTCTGTCTCGATGGAGATCTTCCTTTATTACCTCCTGCTTCGATTGAAAGTCCAGTTTAGAAAACGGTGTTATTTTAGATATGTAATCCTCCATGTTAAAAGTGCAAGCGAGAGGAAAAAATAAACTCTTGCTGCTTGTTGTCACTTCTTCTGCAGCCGAGTAGTCGCAAGAAGGATTACTAGCGCCCTCTACCACCAGGAGGCGGGAGTCATTTAATGACTCATATTTGACACACATTAATAAAACATAGCTGCTTACTGTTCTTTTTAGCATATTCGATAGCTTGGACCTTAAATCCTACTGAATAGCTCTTAATCTTCTTCCCTTTATGCGATTTCAAATGATTGAAATCAGCCTCCTCCATTTTGAAAATGATGACAGGTGAAGTGTCACTCGTGACGTGACGAGTTTGACCCGGAGGAAATTCTAGGCATATGCTAATTATTTGGCGAAACGAGTTTGACCCGGCGTTAATCCTGACCAGGCGGTAATGCTAAACATGCGCTAATTATTTTGCGAAACGAGTTTGACCCGGCAGTAATTCTAGGCAGGCGCATACTATATACCTGGCGGCAATCCAAGGAAATAAGGTATATAAAAATTGGAAAAAGATCAGAGGAAAAAAAAAAAATTTGTTTTAATATGGTTTCTGTAGGAAGACAAAAATGACACAAACCTCCCTAATTGTTATAAAACACACTGTTTATATTAAACCTGCTTCACTGATTCGAGTATTTGGCAAGCACCGTTTTGTCCTACTAATTTTGGCAGTCCTTGAACTCACCGTAGTTGGTTTACATGTACAACTTTCTCCGACTTTCTAAGACGTGTTTTACGCCACTTCTTTTTCCGTCTCATTTTGTCCACCAAACTTTTAACGCTGTGCGTGAATGCACAAAGGTGAGTTTTGTTGACGTTATTGACTTATGTGGAGTGATAATCAGACATATTTGGTCACTGCATGACTGCAAGCTAATCCATGCTAACATGCTATTTAGGCTAGCTGTATGTACATATTACATCATTATGCCTCATTTGTAGCTATATTTGAGCTCATTTGGTTCCTTTAAGTCCTCATAATTCAATTTATATCTCATGACACACTATCTGTATGGAATATGGCTTTTATTTTTTTTTGGTCCAATATGGCTCTTTCAACATGTTGGGTTGCCGACACCTGGTCTAGACTGAGGGGGAAGGACCATTACTAAAGAGTCGAATGAGGGACGGTGAACTAGGGCCTTGTCCAGAGGTGATTGTTAAAGTTCAAGTACCAATGATTGGGACACACAAACGAGTTGTGGCGAAATTATTCTCTGCATTAGCTCCATGACCCTTGAGGGGAGCAGTGAGCAGGATTGGTGACCGCGCCCAGGAATCGTTTTTTGGTGATTTAACCCCAATTCCAACCCTTGATGCTGAGTGCCAAGCAGGGGTCCCATTTTTGTATAGACTTTGGTATGACTCGACCGGGGTTTGAACTCTCAACCGGACAAACTAACCAATGGGGACGGCGTGGCGCCGTTGGTAGAGTGGCTATGCCAGCAACCTGAGGGTTCCTGGTTCAATCCCCACCTTCTACCAACCTTGTCACGTTCTGTTGTGTCCTTGAGCAAGACAATTCACCCTTGCTCCTGATGGATCGTGGTTAGGGTAGTGTGTGAATGTGGAAATAGTGTCAAAGTGCTTTGAAGTGAAGTGAAGTGAATTACATTTATATAGCGCTTTTCTCTAGTGACTCAAAGCGCTTTACATAGTGAATCCCAATATCTAAGTTACATTTAAACCAGTGTGGGTGGCACTGGGAGCGGGTGGGTAAACTGTCTTGCCCAAGGACACAATGGCAGTGACTAGGATGGCGGAAGCGGGAATCGAACATGGAACCCTCAAGTTGCTGGTACGGCCACTCAACCAACCGAGCTATGTCGCCGAGGGGAAATCAAAATTTTCAGCACAATCCCATTAAAGATCAGGACAAAACAGGATCAAACATTACAGGGAGACAGAACAGGATCAAACATTACAGGGAGACAGAACAAGATCAAACTCTGAGGCCAAATTCTGAGAAAAAAATGTGTCTGGGGGCTGGTTTATCTAGTTTTAGGAAAACTAATACAAAACCTCACAAAAAAGTCTGATTGAATGCTAAAAATGTTATGACAGTCCGCCTTAAAAACAGAACAGAATTTATGTTTTTCTATGAACGATAAAACCGTAAATATTGAGAACATATGAACGTCACACCCGCTCTCAATCGACATATTTTATAATCAAGCCAAATGCAACAAAAATGCAAAAAACACAGAAAAATATGAACGTCAAGGGTAAAAAAAATAAAAAAACATCTACAATCTGATATATGTGATACATCACTAAGCTTTAGAATTTTCTTGTAAAAATCTCCTTCCACGTCTGTCCCTGAAACCCACATTTCAGGCTGGCCGCACTGGAAACACTCTGTGGAAACGCTCCCCACCCACACTGCTTGGTGCCTCGCCTGACCTACTGTGATTTAGATTATCACAGTAACTTCTTCTGCTAGACACCGAACTCTATTTAATAATACAACTCTAACATTTGACAACCAAACAATTAAACAAGGCGACACGGTAAAGAATCTGGGTGTTATCTTCGACCCAACTCTCTCCTTTGAGGCACACATTAAAAGTGTTACTAAAACGGCCTTCTTTCATCTCCGTAATATCGCTAAAATTCGCTCCATTCTGTCCACTAAAGACGCTGAGATCATTATCCATGCGTTTGTTACGTCTCGCCTCGACTACTGTAACGTATTATTTTCGGGTCTCCCCATGTCTAGCATTAAAAGATTACAGTTGGTACAAAATGCGGCTGCTAGACTTTTGACAAGAACAAGAAAGTTTGATCATATTACGCCTGTACTGTATATACCTTTATATACATATATACATACATATATACCTATACTGTATATACCTTTATATACATATATACATACATATATACCTATACTGTATATACCTTTATATACATATATACATACATATATACCTATACTGGCTCACCTGCACTGGCTTCCTGTGCACTTAAGATGTGACTTTAAGGTTTTACTACTTACGTATAAAATACTACACGGTGTAGCTCCATCCTATCTTGCCGATTGTATTGTACCATATGTCCCGGCAAGAAATCTGCGTTCAAAAGACTCCGGCTTATTAGTGATTCCTAGAGCCCAAAAAAAGTCTGCGGGCTATAGAACGTTTTTCCGTTCGGGCTCCAGTACTCTGGAATGCCCTCCCGGTAACAGTTCGAGATGCTACCTCAGTAGAAGCATTTAAGTCTCACCTTAAAACTCATCTGTATACTCTAGCCTTTAAATAGACCTCCTTTTTAGACCAGTTGATCTGCCGCTTCTTTTCTTTTTCTTCTATGTCCCACTCTCCCTTGTGGAGGGGGTCCGGTCCGATCCGGTGGCCATGTACTGCTCGCCTGTGTATCGGCTGGGGACATCTCTGCGCTGCTGGTCCGCCTACGCTTGGGATGGTTTCCTGCTGGCTCCGCTGTGAACGGGACTCTCGCTGCTGTGTCTTGGATCCTCTTTGGACTGGACTCTCGCGACTGTGTTGTATCCATTGTGGATTGAACTTTCACAGTATCATGTTAGATCCGCTCGACATCCATTGCTTTCCTCCTCTCTAAGGTTCTCATAGTCATCATTGTCACCGACGTCCCACTGGGTCATTATTGTCACCAATGTCCGAGGATGTCGTGGTGGTTTGTGCAGCCCTTTGAGACACTAGTGATTTAGGGCTATATAAGTAAACATTGATTGATGATGATTGAACTAGTAGGGTTGTACTTTATACGGGTATAAGTATAGTATCGCGATACTAATGAATCATATTCGGTACCATACCGCCTCTGAAAAGTTCCCTAAGATTTCTTAAAAGTTCCCTAAGATTTTTTTGTATAAAGCCAATAAGGCAATTTTTTCTGGTCCCCTCTATTTAGAAAAGTATCGAAAAGTACCGAAAGGTATCAAAATATATTTGTTATCAGGACAACACTAGTCACTAAAATGTCATGCAAAAGCGCAGATTCCAACCATTGAAGGTAGAAAAGTGCTATACAAGTATAACCCATTTACCATTTAGGCCACTGAGTAAGATATGGTGCAAAATGTTCCACTGAAAGTTCTATCAAATGTTTAATGTTCCATTCTTCTGGTGCGTTGAGGTGTGACCTCTGGCGTGAGAATATCCACGTAAATAATTCAGTAAAGGTGAGTGAGAACCCTTGGCGTGGGATTAAGAAGACTGTTTCCTCAAATCTGCCCTCAATCCGTTCCAAATTGTCAGAGGGCTCTCGAAGTGGCAAATTAAGCCCACCTTAATCTCGACTAATCACACTTAAGCATGTATGCTCGCTGTGCTAAAAGCCAGGTTACAATTCAGTTTCCGTTCCATTCCTGGGATAACCTGGCGTGCTGCGTAGTACACACAACCTTCTGGCTGCGACGTGGACATGAGATACCACGCACTTTTCCCAGAGCATGCAAACACCTAGAAAGCTGGAACGCCAATGGCGTGCGACTAAACTTGAGCTTTTCCATCACGCTTACTTTAGCTAAAGCTAAATACTACTCAAATCTCATCCGCCTCAACAAAAACAATCCCAAATATGTGTTCAGTACAGTAGCATCGCTAAACCCAACAAGGGACTCCTTCCAGTAGCTCCACCCACTCGGCAGATGACTTCATAATTTCGTTAATAAGGAAATCGAACTCGTTAGAAAGGAGATTAAAGACAAATACAACTGGGTTTTATTAACATAGATACAAATTGCCCTCAAAATAGTTTCTCTCTTTTTGATGAAATAACATTAGAGGAACTACTACGGTGTGTAATTGGGATAAAAGAAACATGTTTACTTGACCCACTTCCTGGGAAACTTATCAAGGAGCTGTTTGTAATATTAGGACCGTCAGTGCTAAATATCATAAACTCAACTGGCACTGTTCCTCTAGCATTTAAAAATGTGGTTATTCATCCTCTGCTCAAAAGACCTAACCTCGATTCTTACCTCATGGTAAACTACTACTGTAACCACCTTCCCTTTATCTCAAAAATCCTCAAAATAATTGTTGCCAAGGAGTTAAAAGAGCACTTAGCGTCACATTTTTATAAGTAATATGTTCCAAAGGGTCAGACAAAAAATGAATTGCATAAAAACTAGAGGTGTGTCATTTATGAATGTATATCATTAGGATTTTATCGATACCAATACCTATATCGATATTCCTTATAGATACCGGTATTCATCGATAATCTTATTGGTACTATTTGTCATTTTGTGTAAATAAAGATGACATTTACAAAAAATCCCGACTTTGACACTTATAAGAAAAACCCAAACTTTTTGACAGAAAAAATCCAGACTTTTTGACATTTAGAAAAAATCCAGACTTTTTGACATTTAGAAATTACCCCGACTTTTTGACGGAAGAAATGCAAACTTTTTGACACTTAGAAAAAAATATAGACTTTTTGGTACTTGGAAAAAAATCCTGACTTTTTGACACTTAGAAAAAATCCAGACTTTTTGATAGAAGAAATGCAAACTTTTTGACACTTACAAAAAATCCCAACTTTTTGGTGCTTAGAAAAACTCCAGACTTTTTGACATTTAGAAAAAATCCTGACCTTTTGACAGAAAAAATGCAAACTTTTTGACTCTTTGCAAAAATCCAGACTTTTTGACACTTACACAAAAAAATCCAGATTTTTTTGGTATTTAGGAAAAAAATGCAGACTTTTTGAAAAAAAAAAAAAAAAAAATTTAGAAAAAAAAAAATGTCCGACAGAAGAAATCCCAACTTTTTGACACTTCGAAAAAATCCCAACTTTTTGACACTTAGAAAAAAATCTAGACTTTTTGACAGAAAAAATCCAGACTTTTTGACCCTTAGAAAAAAATCCAAACTTTTTGACACTTAAAAAAAATCCAAACTTTTTGGCACTTAGAAAAACTCCTGATTTTTGACACTTACAAAAATCAAATTTTTTTGACACTTTTTTGATACTTAGAAAAAATCCTGACTTTTTGACCAAAAAATCTAAATTTTTGACACCTAGAAAAAAACATGACTTTTTGATACTTACAGAAAAACAACGCATTTTTGACAGAAAAAATCCTGACTTTTTGACACTTCGAAAAAAATCCCAACTTTTTGACACTTCGAAAAAAATCTAGACTTTTTGACAGAAAAAAATCCACTTTTTGACCCTTAGAAAAAAATCCAAACTTTTTGACCCTTAGAAAAAAATCCAAACTTTTTGACACTTAGAAAAAAATCCAAACTTTTTGGCACTTAGAAAAACTCCTGATTTTTGACACTTACAAAAATCCAATTTTTTTGACACTTTTTTGATACTTAGAAAAAATCCTGACTTTTTGACCAAAAAATCAAAATTTTTGACACCTAGAAAAAAACATGACTTTTTGATACTTACAGAAAAACAACACATTTTTGACAGAAAAAATCCTGACTTTTTGACACTTCGAAAAAATCCCAACTTTTTGACACTTTGAAAAAAATCTAGACTTTTTGACAGAAAAAATCGACATTTTGACCCTTAGAAAAAAATCCAAACTTTTTGACACTTAGAAAAAAATCCAAACTTTTTGGCACTTAGAAAAACTCCTGATTTTTGACACTTACAAAAATCCAATTTTTTGACACTTTTTTGATAATTAGAAAAAATCCCGACTTTTTGACCAAAAAATCCAAATTTTTGACACCTAGAGAAAAACTTGACTTTTTGATACTTACAGAAAAACAACGCATTTTTGACAGAAAAAATCCAAACTTTTTGGCACTTAGAAAAATCCAGATTTTTTGACACTTACAAAAATCCAAATTTTTTGACACTTTTTTGATACTTAGAAAAAATCCTGACTTTTTGACCAAAAAATCAAAATTTTTGACACCTAGAAAAAAACATGACTTTTTGATACTTACAGAAAAACAACGCATTTTTGACAGAAAAAATCCTGACTTTTTGACACTTCGAAAAAATCCCAACTTTTTGACACTTCGAAAAAAATCTAGACTTTTTGACAGAAAAAAATCCACTTTTTGACCCTTAGAAAAAAATCCAAACTTTTTGACACTTAGAAAAAAATCCAAACTTTTTGACACTTAGAAAAAAATCCAAACTTTTTGGCACTTAGAAAAACTCCTGATTTTTGACACTTACAAAAATCCATTTTTTTTGACACTTTTTTGATACTTAAAAAAAATCCTGACTTTTTGACCAAAAAATCAAAATTTTTGACACCTAAAAAAACATGACTTTTTGATACTTACAGAAAAACAACACATTTTTGACAGAAAAAATCCTGACTTTTTGACACTTCGAAAAAATCCCAACTTTTTGACACTTTGAAAAAAATCTAGACTTTTTGACAGAAAAAATCGACATTTTGACCCTTAGAAAAAAATCCAAACTTTTTGACACTTAGAAAAAAATCCAAACTTTTTGGCACTTAGAAAAACTCCTGATTTTTGACACTTACAAAAATCCAATTTTTTGACACTTTTTTGATAATTAGAAAAAATCCTGACTTTTTGACCAAAAAATCAAAATTTTTGACACCTAGAAAAAAACATGACTTTTTGATACTTACAGAAAAACAACGCATTTTTGACAGAAAAAATCCTGACTTTTTGACACTTCGAAAAAATCCCAACTTTTTGACACTTCGAAAAAAATCTAGACTTTTTGACAGAAAAAAATCCACTTTTTGACCCTTAGAAAAAAATCCAAACTTTTTGACACTTAGAAAAAAATCCAAACTTTTTGACACTTAGAAAAAAATCCTAACTTTTTGGCACTTAGAAAAACTCCTGATTTTTGACACTTACAAAAATCCATTTTTTTTGACACTTTTTTGATACTTAAAAAAATCCTGACTTTTTGACCAAAAAATCAAAATTTTTGACACCTAAAAAAACATGACTTTTTGATACTTACAGAAAAACAACACATTTTTGACAGAAAAAATCCTGACTTTTTGACACTTCGAAAAAATCCCAACTTTTTGACACTTTGAAAAAAATCTAGACTTTTTGACAGAAAAAATCGACATTTTGACCCTTAGAAAAAAATCCAAACTTTTTGACACTTAGAAAAAAATCCAAACTTTTTGGCACTTAGAAAAACTCCTGATTTTTGACACTTACAAAAATCAAATTTTTTTGACACTTTTTTGATACTTAGAAAAAATCCTGACTTTTTGACCAAAAAATCTAAATTTTTGACACCTAGAAAAAAACATGACTTTTTGATACTTACAGAAAAACAACGCATTTTTGACAGAAAAAATCCAAACTTTTTGGCACTTAGAAAAATCCAGATTTTTTGACACTTACAAAAATCCAAATTTTTTGACACTTTTTTGATACTTAGAAAAAATCCTGACTTTTTGACCAAAAAAATCAAAATTTTTGACACCTAGAAAAAAACATGACTTTTTGATACTTACAGAAAAACAACGCATTTTTGACAGAAAAAATCCTGACTTTTTGACACTTCGAAAAAATCCCAACTTTTTGACACTTCGAAAAAAATCTAGACTTTTTGACTGAAAAAAATCTACTTTTTGACCCTTAGAAAAAAATCCAAACTTTTTGACACTTAGAAAAAAATCCAAACTTTTTGACACTTAGAAAAAAATCCTAACTTTTTGGCACTTAGAAAAACTCCTGATTTTTGACACTTACAAAAATACAATTTTTTTGACACGTTTTTAATAATTAGAAAAAATCCCGACTTTTTGACCAAAAAATCAAAATTTTGGACACCTAGAGAAAAACTTGACTTTTTGATACTTAGAGAAAAACAACGCATTTTTGACAGAAAAAATCCTGACTTTTTGACACTTAGAAAACTTATACTGCACATCAAACTGGCAGCTACAGTTTCGATCTTAAGATCTAACAACATGATTTGGGTCAGACTGAAAAGCGTAACGGGCCTTCTTTTGCCCGGGCCCGCCATAACCGATAAAGTGTACGAGAAGAAATGCAAACTTTGTGTGACCATCGCAGTGGAAATGAGGACCGCCTGTGGTCTTTGTGCAGATAATGAATTCATGTTGCAAAGTTTGAAGATGTGCTAAAAGACAGAGCTGCTATAAACAAGTCAGTGATTGGTTGTGATTAACGTCGGCCTGCTTGCTTGCACCTGAGAACTTCAAATTGCGAGCCTGATGTACGACCAACATAATATTATCATTCCAGACGGTGAATAAGCCAACGGCGGGATGATTACATTTGACTTGCAATCATTGCCCCCCGCAGGAGAAAAACTAATAGACATATTCCCCAAAGTCAATTTGTTGCTCCTGTCCTTTAAATACATTTCATCACTGCAGCGAGAAATGTTTTCATGCATCTTTTATTTAGTATGCAGACATCAAATGTACAACCCAGCTGTGCCTCAACTTTGCAGGACGCAGAAGGATTGATCAGGCGGAGGACAATAAAACCTGCTCATCATAACCTCATGGACCATCAGCTCTGCAGCTGGGTTGTGGTTAGAACTGGACCTGAGACACCGACAGCGGCTTGACTCCTTTAGAAGGATTTGACGCTCCCCTGATGGAGGGAAAACACTTTTGTATGCTGGACATGGATGAAGGGCTGGCTGTCCAGAGTCGGGACTCGGGGTGGACCGCTCACCTGTGTATTGGTTTGGGGACATCTGTGCTGCTGACCCGTCTTCCCTTGGGATGGTCTACTGCTGGCCCCACTATGGACTGGACTCTCACTATTATGTTGGATCCACTATGGACTGGACTCTCACTATTATGTTGGATCCACTATGGACTGGACTCTCACTATTATGTTAGATCCACTATGGACTGGACTCTCACTATTATGTTAGATCCACTATGGACTGGACTCTCACTATTATGTTGGATCCACTATGGACTGGACTCTCACTATTATGTTAGATCCACTATGGACTGGACTCTCACTATTATGTTAGATCCACTATGGACTGGACTCTCACTATTATGTTAGATCCACTATGGACTGGACTCTCACTATTATGTTAGATCCACTATGGACTGGACTCTCACACTATTATGTTAGATCCACTATGGACTGGACTCTCACTATTATGTTAGATCTACAATGGACTGGACTCTCACACTATTATGTTAGATCCACTATGGACTGGACTCACACACTATTATGTTAGATCCACTATGGACTGGACTCTCACACTATTATGTTAGATCCACTATGACTGGACTCTCACTATTATGTTAGATCCACAATGGACTGGACTCTCACTATTATGTTGGATCCACTATGGACTGGACTCTCACTATTATGTTAGATCCACTATGGACTGGACTCTCACTATTATGTTGGATCCACTATGGACTGGACTCTCACACTATTATGTTAGATCCACTATGGACTGAACTCTCACTATTATGTTAGATCCACTATGGACTGGACTCTCACTATTATGTTAGATCCACTATAGACTGGACTCTCACTATTATGTTAGATCCACTATGGACTGAACTCTCACTATTATGTTAGATCCACTATGGACTGGACTTTCACAACATTATGTTAGAACCACTCAACGTCCGGTCTCCCCTAGAGGAAGGGTTGTCACCCACATCTGTGGTCCTCTCCAAGGTTTCTCATAATCATTCACATTGACATCCCACTGGGTTGCGAGTTTTTCCTTGCCCTTATGTGGGATCTGAGCCGAGGATGTCGTTGTGGCTTGTGCAGCCCTTTGAGACACTTGTGATTTAGGGCTATATAAATAAACATTGATTGATTGATTCCTGGGACTCAGTCTCTGGTCTTCAGCGACCTCAGCCTGGCCAACACGCTCGATGATAAGTCAAGTAACAAATTCATCTAACCTTTCATTTACCGCAAGACGGCAGCTGGATTCCTTTCCCTCCCGTGCCAAAATAAAACCCCGCCAACGACCGCCAGACGCTCGCCGGCGTCCAGAGTCCGTGACCGCCCGCACTTTGCACCGCTGTCACGGCGCCATCAGCACGCCGTCAGCCCTGGCCCCCGTCACGCCGGGGCACACGGGAGATTAACCGGGGGGCCGGCTTTACTCGCTCAGCAGGTTCCCCGACTCCCTTGCACTCATCCTAACCCAATCTGCCAGCTCGCCTCCCGCGCCGCCGAGTCCTGGCAGCGGGACACGGCCGGCCCGGCCCGCTTTCATTACGCCGCCAGATGGGCTGAGAATTAGATCTGAACTCCCATCACGGGGGGGAGGAGGGAGAGGTGCGAGATTGAGGAGGGACGAAGGGAGGACGTCGGCGGAGGAAAAAAAAAAGGGAGGAGGGGGAGAAAGTTGAGCTTATTAGAAAGTCGTGTCTTTTTTTTCCTGTTTTGTTTTCATTTATTAGCAAGTTATTGCACTTGAATGCAACGCCCTTGGGGGCCGGCAGCATTAAAAGCCTGTTGTTGAATAATCGACTAACTGCCAGCGAATGCTCGGGAGAAATGAAATTAGCCGGCGCTGCAATTTGACACAGTGATTATCGTCTCCTCGGAGGCGCTTCCTGATGATTTAAGAATGCAAACATTTAAGCAAGTCGGATCTGATTACTGCTCAAGGTTAAGTCGAGCCGCCGAGGCTTGATGGGAGGAATCTGGCTGTTACAGGAAAGAGGCTCAGGGCGGGAATCTGATGACATCATTAATTAGATAAGAAATACTCCTTGCAAGGTGTAAGTCCTCCTGTGTGAAGTGCCATCCATCAGCATGGTGAACAGTGCCTTGCTCAACAACTCACTTGTACTTGCACCATTTCTTTTAAGGAGCTATCTGGCAGACGACTTTTCCGGCTATAAGTGGCAGTTTTTTTCATAGTTTGGCCGGGGGTGCGCAAATATTCCGGAGCGATTTATATGTGGAATTATTCACACGTTACCGTAAAATATCAAATAATATTATTTATCTCATTCGCGGACGAGACGAAGAAAATGTCAGCAATCGTCACACACACAACTGACGATAATAATTTGGCAACTTGCCAACCCTCCCGAAATTCAGCACCACTCCCGAAAATCTCCCGAAAGTCGGGCGGAGCTGGAGGCCACGCCCCCTCCACTGTTTTCATCTCCGCTTTCCCACAATATAAACATCGTGTCTGCCCAATGACGATAGCGAGAATGTTCGAGGGCGAATTCTTGGTTTCTTATGTAGGTTTATTGTCAGGCAGTTTCATTAACGTCCTCCCAGCGCGGTAACAACACACAACAACAGCAGTCACGTTTTCGTCTACTGTAGATGCATATGTGACAAAAACATTTACGGCAGGGATCAACAACCTTTTTGAAACCAAGAGCTACTGATTAATGCAAAGGGCTACCAGTTTGATACACACTTAAATAAATTGCCAGAAATAGCCAATTTCCTCAATTTACCTTGAACTCTAAGTTATTAATAATTAATGATATTTATCTTTGTGGAAACACTGATAATCTTAATGATTTCTCACAATGGATGTCATGTTTTAAAAAGGTTAAATTCCAATCTGCACTTTTCTAGATGTAAATATACTCATCCCCTCTTAACCACGCCCCCAAGCACGCCGCCAGCTCCCCAAAATTGGAGGTCTCAAGGTTGGCAAGTATGCCCTGATGACATCTTTCACCGGCTCTTAATTAGATAAGAAATACTCCTTGCAAGGTGTAAGTCCTCCTGTGTGAAGTGCCATCCATCAGCATGGTGAGCAGTGCCTTGCTCAACACCTCACTTGTACTTGCACCATTTCTTTTAAGAAGCTAAAGTGTTACAGCGTTTCCTGCAGGACCGCAGTCTATCTGGCAGACGACTTTTCCGGCTATAAGTGGCAGTTTTTTTCATAGTTTGCGACATATACTCCAGAGCGACTTATGAGTGGAATTATTAACACATTACTGTAAAATATCAAATAATATTATTTATCTCATTCGCGGACGAGACGAAGAAAATGTCAGCAATCGTCACACACACAACTGACGATAAGAATTTGGCAACTTGCCAACCCTCCCGAAATTCAGCACCACTCCCGGAAATCTCCCGAAAGTCGGGCGGAGCTGGAGGCCACGCCCCCTCCACTGTTTTCATGTCCGCTTTCCCACAATATAAACATCGTGTCTGCCCAATGACGATAGCGAGAATGTTCGAGGGCGAATTCTTGGTTTCTTATGTAGGTTTATTGTCAGGCAGCTTCATTAACGTCCTCCCAGAGCGGTAACAACACACAACAACAGCAGTCACGTTTTCGTCTACCGTAAAGCCCTTCGTCTGCCATAAACAGCAATGTTGTGACATTCTTAAACAGGACAATACTGCCATCTACTGTAGATGCATATTTGACAATAACATTTACGGCAGGGATCAACAACCTTTTTGAAACCAAGAGCTACTGATTAATGCAAAGGGCTACCAGTTTGATACACACTTAAATAAATTGCCAGAAATAGCCAATTTCCTCAATTTACCTTGAACTCTTAAATTCCAATCTGCACTTTTGTAGATGTAAATATACTCATCCCCTCTTAACCACGCCCCCAACCACACCCCCCGCCCCCGAAATCGGAGGTCTCAAGGTTGGCAAGTATGCCCTGATGACATCTTTCACCAGCTCTTAATTAGATAAGAAATACTCCTTGCAAGGTGTAAGTCCTCCTGTGTGAAGTGCCATCCATCAGCATGGTGAACAGTGCCTTGCTCAACAACTCACTTGTACTTGCACCATTTTAAGGAGCTAAAGTGTTGCAGCGTTTCCTGCAGGACTGCAGTCTATCTGGCAGACAACTTTTCCGGCTAAAAGTGGCAGTTTTTTTCATAGTTTGGCCGGGGGTAGGCAAATATTCCGGAGCGATTTATGTGTGGAATTATTAACACATTACCGTAAAATATCAAATAATATTATTTATCTCATTCGCGGAAGAGACGAAGAAAATGTCAGAAATCGTCACACACACAACTGACGATAAGAATTTGGCAACTTGCCAACCCTCCCGAAATTCAGCGCCTCTCCCTAAAATCTCCCGAAATTCAGGCGGGGCTAGAGGCCACGCCCCCTCCAGCTCCATGCGGACCTGAGCGAGGACAGCCTGTTTTCACGTCCGCTTTCCCACAATATAAACTGCGTGTCTGCCCGATGACGATACAACTGTAGAATGATCGAGGGCGAGTTCTTGGTTTCTTATGTGGGTTTATTGTCAGGCAGTTTCATTAACGTCCTCCCAGAGCGGTAACAACACACAACAACAGCAGTCACGTTTTCGTCTACCGTAAAGCAGTTCGTCTGCCATAAACAACAATGTTGTGACATTGTTCGATCCGCTATGAACTGGACTCTCACACTATTATGTTAGATCCACTATGGACTGGACTCTCACTATTATGTTAGATCCACTATGGACTGGACTCTCACTATTATGTTAGATCCACTATGGACTGGACTCTCACACTATTATGTTAGATCCACTATGGACTGGACTCTCACTATTATGTTGGATCCACTATGGACTGGACTCTCACTATTATGTTAGATCCACTATGGACTGGACTCTCACTATTATGTTGGATCCACTATGGACTGGACTCTCACTATTATGTTAGATCCACTATGGACTGGACTCTCACTATTATGTTGGATCCACTATGGACTGGACTCTCACTATTATGTTGGATCCACTATGGACTGGACTCTCACTATTATGTTGGATCCACTATGGACTGGACTCTCACTATTATGTTAGATCCACTATGGACTGGACTCTCACTATTATGTTAGATCCACTATAGTGGAAGTCTTTCACATTTAGAAAAATATATATATAAAAAAACTCCTTTAATGCACCTCATAATCCAGTGAACCTTATATATGAAAATAGACCATTCATCGGCAGTGCGTTTTATAGTCCGGTGCACCGTATGGTCCTGAAACGTAAGTGAGATTCATGTTCTTAATGTTTAGTATATGTGCCAATGTTTATTTACAAACCCCGTTTCCATATGAGTTAGGAAATTGTGTTAGATGTAAATATAAACAGAATACAATGATTTGCAAATCCTTTTCAACCCATATTCAGTTGAATATGCTACAAAGACAACATATTTCATGTTCAAACTGATAAAAAAAAATGTAACTTTAGAATTTGATACCAGCAATACGTGACAAAGAAATTGGGAAAGGTGGCAATAAATACTGATAAAGTTGAGGAATGCTCATCAAACACTTATTTGGAACATCCCACAGGTGTGCAGGCTAATTGGGAACAGGTGGGTGCCATGATTGGGTATAAAAACAGCTTCCCAAAAAATGCTCAGTCTTTCACAAGAAAGGATGGGGCGAGGTACACCCCTTTGTCCACAACTGCGTGAGCAAATAGTCAAACAGTTTAAGAACAACCTTTCTCAAAGTGCAATTGCAAGAAATTTAGGGATTTCAACATCTACGCTCCGTAATATCATCAAAAGGTTCAGAGAATCTGGAGAAATCACTCCACGTAAGCGGCATGGCCGGAAACCAACATTGAATGACCGTGACCTTCCATCCCTCAGACGGCACTGTATCAAAATCCGACATCAATCTCTAAAGGATATCACCACATGGGCTCAGGAACACTTCAGAAAACCACTGTCACTAAATACAGTTGGTCGCTACATCTGTAGGTGCAAGTTAAAGCTCTACTATGCAAAGCGAAAGCCATTTATCAACAACATCCAGAAACGCCACCGGCTTCTCTGGGCCAGAGATCATCTAAGATGGACTGATGCAAAGTGGAAAAGTGTTCTGTGGTCTGACAAGTGCACATTTCAAATTATTTTGGGAAATATTCGACATTGTGTCATCCGGACCAAAGGGGAAGTGAACCATCGAGACTGTTACCAACGCAAAGTTCAAAAGCCAGCATGTGTGATGGTATGGGGGTGCATTAGTGCCCAAGGCATGGGTAACTTACACATCTGTGAAGGCACCATTAATGCTGAAAGGTACATACAGGTTTTGGAACAACATATGCTGCCATGTAAGCGCCGTCTTTTTCATGGACGCCCCTGCTTATTTCAGCAAGACAATGCCAAACCGCATTCAGCACGTATTACAACAGCGTGGCTTCGTAAAAAAAAAAAAAGGAGTGCGGGTACTTTCCTGGCCCGCCTGCAGTCCAGACCAGTCTCCCATGGAAAATGTGTGAAGCGTAAAATACGACAGTGGAGACCCCGGACTGTTGAAGGACTGAAGCTCTACATAAAACAAGAATGGGAAAGAATTCCACTTTCAAAGCTTCAACAATTAGTTTCCTCAGTTCCCAAACGTTTATTGAGTGTTGTTAAAAGAAAAGGTGATGTAACACAGTGGTGAACATGCCCTTTCCCAACTACTTTGGCATGTGTTGCAGCCATGAAATTCTAAGTTAATTATTTTGCAAAAAAATAAAAAAGTTTATGAGTTTGAACATCTTTGTAGCATATTCAACTGAATATGGCTTGAAAAGGATTTGCAAATTATTGTATTCTGTTTATATTTACATCTAACACAATTTCCCAACTCATATGGAAACGGGGTTTGCAATTGAAGACTCCAGCTACAGGATGACAAAAACGCTATTGTGCACTCGAGTCAAAGAAAAACCACAACACTGTCATTAAAAGTTACTCCTTCTAGAAACACACCGGCGTCGGTTGGAGGTATAATTGTTGCTGCCTATCCTCTAATCTTATATCTTACCTGCTGCTCCTGTCAGACATTTGCTCCAGAGGGGATGACAAGCTGTGTGTGTGTGTGTGTGTGTGTGTGTGTGTGTGTGTGTGTGTGTGCGTGCGAACATGCATTTGTGTGATGCGAGTGGAGACATTGAAATGTTGCATTTGTGTAGTCAGAAACAAAGAGACAAAAAAAAAAGAGGAGTGCGTTGAGGAAAACAAAAGCAGAGAAAAAAAAAAACACGACAGCAAATCAAATAAAGTGTGTGTTGTGAGCTGAAATCCCAGGAGCTCAGCTTGGGGGCTCTGACGGAGGCGAATCATGTTCTTTTCGGAGAGTGATTAGAAGACACGCTGCAGAACATGACCTACTTAGTGGAACTTGTTTGTTCGCCTTCTAGAAAAGGTAACAGCGGCAGTACAGTCAGGTCGGGGTTAAAACCATAATGGATGTACGGAAAAGTTTGGAAGAAATAATTGTAAAGGTGTATTGTTGTGTAGTTGCAAATTAAAGGCCTACTGAAAGCCACTACTAGCGACCACACGGTCTGATAGTTTATATATCAATGATGAAATATTAACATTGCAACACATGCCAATACGGTTGCTTTAGTTTACTAAATTGCAATTCTAAATTTTGCACCGAAATATCCTGCTGAAACGTCTCGGTATGATGACGTCACGCATTGTAGAGGACATTTTCTTCCAGCATCGTTCCCAACTATAAGACGTCTTTTCATCGCATAATTCCACAGTATTATGGACGTCTGTGTTGCTGAATCTTTTGCAATTTGTTCAATGAATAATGGAGACGTCAAAGAAGAAAGCTGCAAGTGGGAAGTGGTGTATTGCGGCCGCCTTTAGCAACACAAACACAGCCGGTGTTTCATTGTTTACATTCCCGAAAGATGACGGTGAAGCTTTACTATTGAACAGAGCGGTCAAGCGAACACGGTTGGATTGGACCACACACACAAAGTACAGTGTTTTATGCAGCGATCGTTTCGAAGAGGGTCATTTGCGAAGGGCAGAGATGGGCATCGCCACCACCCGTCGACTGGTGCTGAAGAAAGGTGCGGGGCCGACCTCCAGGTTGTACAGGTATGACCATATAATCTCACTAAAACACTAGTAAAACAATAAGCAGATAAGGGATTTTCCTGAATTATCCTAGTAAATTTGTCTAATAACATCTGAATCGCTCCCACTGTATAGTCTTTTTTTTTTCTTTTTAGTCCTTCACTTTAACTTTCCTCATCCACAAATCTTTCATCCTCGCTCAAATTAATGGGAAAATTGTCGCTTTCTCGGTCCGAATCGCTCTCGCTGCTGGTGGCCATGATTGTAAACAATGTTCAGATGTGAGGAGCTCCACAACCCGTGACGTCACGCGCACATTGTCTGCTACTTCCGGTACAGGCAAGGCTTTTTTCCTAGCGGGCAAAAGTTGCAAACGTTATCGTGGATGTTCTCTACTAAATCTTTTCAGCAAAAATATGGCAATATGGCGAAATGATCAAGTATGACACGTAGAATGGACCTGCTATCCCCGTTTAAATAAGAACATCTCATTTCAGTAGGCCTTTGATATAAAACTGAAAGGCACTGCCTTTAGGTGCCGGCCCAATCACGTAATATCTCGTGAATGCAAGGCATACATGGTCAACAGCCATACATGTCACACTGAGGGCGGCTGAGTAGGTGGTAACACTGTTACAAATATGCGCAACACTGTGAACCCACACCAAACAAGAATGACAAAACACACTTCGGGAGAACATCCGCACCGTAACACAACACAACAAATACCCAGAATACCTTGCAGCACTAACTCTTCCCGCACGAGACAATATACACCCCCACTACCACCAAACCCCCCCCCATATCCTGAATTCGGAGGTCTCAAGGTTGGCAAGTATGCTTTGTTCACCCCCTGGGAGGTGAGGGGAGCGGTGGGCAGCAGCGGTGGCCGCGCCCGGGAATAATTTTTTGGGTGATTTAACCCCCAATTCCAACCCTTGATGATGAGTGCCAAGCAGGGACGTAATGGGTCCCAGTTTTATAGTCTTTGGTATGACTTGGCCGGGGTTTGAACTCACAACCTGCACTCTAACCACTCGGCAACTGAGTAGGCGGTAACACTGTTGCAAATATGCGCCACACTGTGAACCCACACCAAACGAGAACGACAAACACATTTTGGGAGAACATCCGCACCGTAACAGAACATGAACGCAACAGAACAAATACCCAGAACCCCTTGCAGCACACACCCGATTCACAATGACGAAGTAAAAAGTCAAGAATCGTTAGCTTTAGCTGTGTCCTTGTGACATGCTTTTGATTCATTTAGGACAGGGGTATTCAACTACTAACCCCAAAAGCAGTGATGTTATCAACTTGTGTAAAAGGTAAATAAAAGCAGAATAAAATTATTTGCAAATCCTTTTCAACTTATATTCAATTGAATAGTCGGCAAAGACAAGATATTTAACGTTCAAACTGGAAAACTTTGTTTGGAAGTTGGGGGGGGGGTCCTTTTTTTTTCTTTTTTTTTTTCTTTGTCATGAAAAAGGGAAGTTTTTGTCATGAAAAACGGAGGTTTTTGTGGTGGTGCACTAATTGTAAGTGTATATTGTGTTTTTTATGTCTATTTTTTTTAATTTATTTCTTAATAAAAATTAATAAAAAATTATTCTGTGGCCCGGTACCAATCGGGCCACAGCCCGGTGGTTGATGACCACTGCTTTGGAGGATATAAAAAGTCAATCATTGACTGTGCTAGAGTAGATCGTACCTTGAGATGCTCCATGTGCTCATATTTACAGTCCTGTACGGTAAAAGAGCCAAAGCAGTACAAGCAGATGCTCGTTTACGCCCCGAAAGAGTATTTTCTTTTTGGAAGCACACGTTTACCATCAGGGCGATTTATGAGACGGTCTTACCTCCCAGGGACCCTCCTCTGAAAATCCACGGGAGGCTGGGTCCGCCTCTGCTTACCTCTGCTGCTCTGCTGTAGTATTCTTCCCATTTCCCAGATAGATGTTTGTAATTGGAGCTCTAATTTATGTTCAGACCTTGGTGCAGGATAATGATATGAAGCATTGTAATTTGCTGATGCAAATTGTAGGTTATAATGGGGAGCCGTAAAAAGCCTCCGCAATCTCGGAGACTTGCCAAACACCCTGAGCGTTCATTACAGCCCTCATTAAAACATCCACGTCGGGCATTGGGAGCTCTTACAAATGGAAGGAGCATGTAATTGCTGCTTGATTGTGGTATATGTAACATATGATAAAGTGGAATTACCCCTTTATTTGTCTACAGTGTCAGTGAAACTTAATAGGCAGAAAACCCGGAGTAAACAAATCCTCGGAGCATTGTTTGATTGCTACATTATAGGCCTTTTTTTTGGTCTATAAGTGGGGAAAATGTGAGTTAGGGGACAGTACATCCAGGATAAATTAAGAGCGATGATATTCATGACTTGGCTTAGGTGGTAGAACTAATGCTTTTACCCATGAGAGCCTAGGATTCATTTGGATGAACTCCAACGTGGGATTAAATGAACTGGGTTTAATAGAATCGCGGATGAGTATTGTTCTTGTCCACTAACAGGGTCCAAAGCCATTAGCATACATTGACTTTATGGCTGATGAAACGTGATTGGAAGATGAACCATTTAGCCGTTTAGAGAAAATATGTGTTGCACTCGTGTCAATCCTTTGGTCCTTTTGGACCATGGCTGCTGGCCACTACCAGTTGTTGAGCTCCATTCAGTCCGGAGCAAAGGGGACTGAGCTGATGGTCCACGTTGATAGTCTCTTTGAAAAACAAAACCGGTTGGCAAAGTCCATTAGGAGTTCATTTAGAACAGGGGTCTGCAACCCGAGGCTCCTTTGTGGCTCCCTGGAGCTTTTTCAAAAATGTATGATAATAGAAAAAGATGGGGGGAAAACTATATTTTTGTTTTAATAGGGTTTCTGTAGGACAACATGACACACTCCTCCCTAGTTGTTAGAAATCCCACTTTGTATATTAAACATAATTCTCTGATGAGAGTCTTCGGCGAGCGCCGTTTTTTCCTCATTTTGACGGTCTTTGAACTCACCGTAGTTTGTTTACATGTATAACTTGCTTCAACATGCCAGAGAAATACATATTTTATGCCACTCCTTATTTAAATGATAAATGGGTTGTACTTGTATAGCACTTTTCTACCTTCAAGGTACTCAAAGCGCTTTGACACTACTTCCACATTCACCCATTCACACACACATTCACACACTGATGGAGGGAGCTGCCATGCAAGGCGCCAACCAGCACCCATCAGGAGCAAGGGTGAAGTGTCTTGCTCAGGACACAACGGACGTGACGAGGTTGGTACTAGGTGGGGATTGAACCAGGGACCCTCTGGTTGCACAAGGCCATTCTCCCACTGCGCCATGCCGTACCTATTTGTCTTATTTTGTCCACCAAATGTTTTATACTGTGCGTAAATGCACAAAGGTGAACTTTGTTGATGTTATTGACTTGTGTGGAGTGTTTATTAAGCATATTTGGTCACTGCATGACTGCAAGCTAATCGATGCTAACATGCTATTTAGGCTGGCTTTATGTACATATTGCATCATTATACCTCACTTGTCGCTATATTGGAGCTCATTTAATGTCCTATTTCCTCTGTGTATTTAATTTTTATCTGCAATTATCTGGATGTAATCAGGCTTTGACCGATTTTTTTATTTTATATTATTTTATTTTAATCTTCTATTTTTTTCTCCCATTCTCCCCCCACTTGTTTACCTGTATCTCACCTTTTTTATAAAGGGCGCTGGAAGCCGGCAGACCAGAATTGATTAACGTGGACCCCGACTTAAACAAGTTGAAAAACTTATTGGGGTGTTACCATTTAGTGGTCAATTGTACGGAATATGTACTGTACTGTAAAATCTACTAATAAAAGTATCAATCAATCAATCAATCAAAACCCATCAGCGATCCTGTTCTGTCTCCCTGTAACGTTTGTCTGATCTTGAGTGGGATTGTGCTGAAAATTTTAATTTCCCTTAAGGAACTCTCCTCAAGGAATAAATAAAGTACTATCTAATCCATCTAATATTGGCTGAATTTCTGATAGTTGTTTGTGTGCCATGTTGTTCCAGACCACAGCAAACGTTACCCAGCTTGCATAGATCGTAATAAATCCATTAGAAGAAGACAGCCAGCCATTTCCTTTAATTTGGACAAACACATCTATAAGTTTGGCCATTCCAAGACAGTCATTTAGAGGAACTATCTCACCCTCTGAGAAGGTTTACTAATGTTTTCCAATGTTGTAAAAATTAAAAGTAGGCTAATATAGCTAATATACAAACCCAGTTTCCATATGAGTAGGAAAATTGTGTTAGATGTAAATATAAACAGAATACAATGATTTGCAAATAATTTTTAACCCATACTTAATTGAATATGCTACAAAGACAACATATTTGATGTTCAAACTCATAAACTTTATGTTTTTTTGCAAATAATAATTAACTTAGAATTTCATGGCTGCAACAAGTGTAAAAGTAGTTGGGAAAGGGCATGTTCACTACTGTGTTACATCACCTTTTCTTTTAACAACACTCAATAAACGTTTGGGAACTTAATTGTTGAAGCTTTGAAGGTGGAATTCTTTCCCATTCTTGTTTTATGTAGAGCTTCAGTCCTTCAACAGTCCAGGGTCTTGTTGTCGTATTTTACGCTTAATATTGCGCCACACATTTTCCATGGGAGACAGGTCTGGACTGCAGGCGGGCCAGGATTGTACCCGCACTCTTTTACTAAAAAGCCACACTGTTGTAACACGTGGCTTGGCATTGTCTTGCTGAAATAAGCAGGGGCGTCCATGATAACGTTTCTTGGATGACAACATATGTTGCTCCAAAACCTGTATGTACCTTTCAGCATTAATGGTGCCTTCACAGATGTGTAAGTTACCCATGCCTTGGGCACTAATGCACCCCCATACCATCACAGATGCTGGCTTTTGAACTTTGCGCCTATAACAATCCGAATGGTTATTTTCCTCTTTGTTCCGGAGGACACCACATCCACGGTTTCAAAATATAATTTGAAATGTGGACTCGTCAGACCACAGAACACTTTTTTCCTTTTGCATCAGTCCATCTTAGATGATCTCGGGCCTAGACAAGCCAGCGGCATTTCTGGATGTTGTTGATAAATGGCTTTCGCTTTGCATAGTAGAGCTTTAACTTGCACTTACAGATGTAGCGACCAAATGTATTTAGTGACAATGGTTTTCTGAAGTGTTCCTGAGCCCATGTGGTGATATCCTTTAGAGATTGATGTCGTTTTTGATGCAGTACCGCCTGAGTGACCAAAGGTCCATAATATCATCGCTTACGTGCAGTGATTTCTCCAGATTTTCTGAACCTTTTGATGATTTTACAGACCGTAGATGGTAAAATCCCTACATTCCTTGCAATAGCTCGTTGAGAAATGTTGTTCTAAAACTGTTCGACAATTTGCTTACTAATTGCTGACCCTCGCCCCATCCTTGTTTGTGAATTACTTAGCATTTTTTGGGGAAACTGCTTTTATAGCCAATCATGGCACCCACCTGTTCCCAATTAGCCTGCACACCTGTGGGATGTTCCAAATAAGTGTTTGATGAGCATTCCTCAACTTTATCAGTATTTATTGCCACCTTTCCCAACTTCTTTTTCACGTGTTGCTGGCATCAAATTCTAAAGTTAATGATTGTTTGCAAAAAAAAAAATGTTTATCAGTTTGAACATCAAATATGTTGTCTTTGTAGCATATTCAACTGAATATGGGTTGAAAAGGATTTGCCAATCATTGTATTCTGTTTATATTTACATCTAACACCATTTCCCAACTCATATAGAAACAGGGTTTGTAGATGTGTTGTCTTCATTATAACACCTGTAAAATACTTGCAAAGTATTTTGGATAGTAAGCTAATATAACTAATTAAGACATGGATATCATGTGTTGACTTCATTATATCACTTATAGAAGACTTTTAATTTTTTGCGGCTCCAAACTGATTTTTTATTATTATTTTTGGACCAAAATGGCTCTTTCAACATTTTGGGTTGCCGGCCCCTGATTTACAGAAACAAGGACTTTGTTGAGGCCAACTGAACAACAAGTCACTGTAATACATTTTCATTGAAATAACCCACGACTCGTACTCGTACTCGGACTCGTACTCGTGCTCGGACTCGTACTCGGACTCATACTCGGACTCATGCTCGTGCGTCACCATTTGGTCAAACCTTGAGCGGCGTGACTCAAAATCACGGCTCTATCCTCACCTCTGACAGGTGTGTCACTGCCAGTCGATGCTTAGCCGCTGGAAAGGGATTTCCAGCCACACCGTTTAGTAAGGTCTCCAGAAGCCAGAAGCCATTATCTGCAGACCCGCTGATTGATGTGCTGTGGGCCCTGCTGTGGTTAACAGCAATTTTTATCTGCAGCTAGAGGCAACCATTCAGGTTCCTGATGCGTATAGAACAGCGGGGTCCAGGATCTGAAGCCCGACCACACACAGGGATAAACAAATAGGTTTTCAAGGCAGACGGGCCTCTGACAGACAGTACCCCACCCCAAGGCCAGCACAATGTCAAGGCCCTGGTCCACTCCTGCGGGGCTATTGGTTCCCTTCACTAATTTTCGCCCTGTGCAAGGCGGGTGGTGCAAGGACACCTGCACACCCCACTGAAAAGGAAGCGGTGTGACCCAGAGACATGCAGACTAACTGCCAGTATCAGTATCCTTTTAACATAAATGTTGCAAATTCCAAAAACTAAGATTATACTCTCTTTAGCAAATAACTCTGTCAATGTCCCGGCAAGAAATCTGCGTTCAAAAGACTCCGGCTTATTAGTGATTCCTAGAGCCCAAAAAAAGTCTGCGGGCTATAGAGCGTTTTCCGTTCGGGCTCCAGTACTCTGGAATGCCCTCCCGGTAACAGTTCGAGATGCTACCTCAGTAGAAGCATTTAAGTCTCACCTTAAAACTCATCTGTATACTCTAGCCTTTAAATAGACCTCCTTTTTAGACCAGTTGATCTGCCGCTTCTTTTCTTTCTCCTATGTCCCCCCCTCCCTTGTGGAGGGGGTCCGGTCCGATGACCATGGATGAAGTACTGGCTGTCCAGAGTCGAGACCCAGGATGGACCGCTCGCCTGTGTATCGGTTGGGGACATCTCTACGCTGCTGATCCGGCTCCGCTTGAGATGGTCTCCTGTGGACGGGACTCTCGCTGCTGTCTTGGATCCGCTTGAACTGAACTCTCGCGACTGTGTTGGAGCCACTATGGATTGAACTTTCACAGTATCATGTTAGACCCGCTCGACATCCATTGCTTTCGGTCCCCTAGAGGGGGGTGGGGGGGTTGCCCACATCTGAGGTCCTCTCCAAGGTTTCTCATAGTCAGCATTGTCACTGGCGTCCCACTGGATGTGAATTCTCCCTGCCCACTGGGTGTGAGTTTTCCTTGCCCTTTTGTGGGTTCTTCCGAGGATGTTGTAGTCGTAATGATTTGTGCAGTCCTTTGAGACATTTGTGATTTGGGGCTATATAAATAAACATTGATTGATTGATGATTGAATGTGTATCATTAGGGATGGGTTTCGAAAATCGGTTCTTGTTCAGAACCGACTCCTCGTGTATCAATTCTTTGGAATGGCTTGCACGTTTTTTAAGCGATTCGCTTATCAATGCCATAGTTGGGAATGATGTCATTACGCAACATGTTCCAACTCTAGCACGTTATCTGCAGGAAATAAAACAGGTACTCATGTTAGTGCCATTACCTCCATCCATCCATCCATCCATCCATTTTCTACCGCTTATTCCCTTTGGGGGGCGCTGGCGCCTACTATCTCAGCTACAATCGGGCGGAAGGCGGGGTACACCCTGGACAAGTCGCCACCTCATCGCAGGGCCAACACAGATAGACAGACAACATTCACACACTAGGGACCATTTAGTGTTGCCAATCAACCTATCAATCAATCAATCAATCAATCAACGTTTACTTATATAGCCCTAAATCACTAGTGTCTCAAAGGGCTGCACAAACCACTACCACATCCTCGGTAGGCCCACATAAGGGCAAGGAAAACTCACACCCAGTGGGACGTCGGTGACAATGATGACTATGAGAACCTTGGAGAGGAGGAAAGCAATGGATGTCGAGCGGGTCTAACATGATACTGTGAAAGTTCAATCCATAATGGATCCAACACAGTCGCGAGAGTCCAGTCCAAAGCGGATCCAACACAGCAACGAGAGTCCAGTTCACAGCGGAGCCAGCAGGAAACCATCCCAAGCGGAGGCGGATCAGCAGCGCAGAGATGTCCCCAGCCGATACACATCTATCTATCTATCCCCAGGTGCATGTCTTTGGAGGTAGGCGGAGCCTATCCCCAGGTGCATGTCTTTGGAGGTGGGAGGAGCCTATCCCCAGGTGCATGTCTTTGGAGGTGGGAGGGGCCTATCCCCAGGTGCATGTCTTTGGAGGTGGGAGGAAGCCGGAGTACCCGGAGGGAACCCACGCATTCACGGGGAGAACATGCAAACTCCACACAGAAAGATCCCGAGCCTGGATTTGAACCCAGGACTACAGGAACTTCTTATTGTGAGGCAGACGCACTAACCCCTCTGCCACCGTGAAGCCTTGGGAAATTGTGTTAGATGTAAATATAAAGGGAATACAATGATTTGCAAATCCTTTTCAATCCGTATTCAGTTTGGTTCTGTCAGACTTGGACTATGAGGTGGTTTGTTTTTCCGAGGCAAAGGAAAGTTGGCACGAGCAAGACGTGAATGTAAGTACATATTTATTTCTTATACTAACAAACTACAAAAAAGGAAGGAAACAAAAGGTGCGCACGAGGGCGGAAGTACAACACTTGGTTATACAACAAAAACTAGCACTATAGCATGACTATGGACCAAACACAAAACTCAATAACTGACATATAAAACCAAAAAATTACGTGAAGTGAATTATATTTATATAGCGTTTTTCTCTAGTGACTCAAAGCGCTTTACATAGTGCAACCCAATATCTGAGTTACATTTAAACCAGTGTGGGTGGCACTGGGAGCAGGTGGGTAAAGTGTCTTGCCCAAGGACACAACGGCAATGATTAGGATGGCGGAAGCGGGAATCGAACCTGCAACCCTCAAGTTGCTGGCACGGCCACTCTACCAACCGAGCTATGCATGGGCAGGAGGAAAACTGGACAGAATGATTAAACAGGCATGGCATGGCATGAAGGAAGTGTAGGTAAAGTCGCCAGGCTGACCACAGGGCAACTACAGGTTTAAATTAAAGCTGCAAGCAGCGTTGGTCGGGTCCGCCTTTGGCTGCTGCCCCCGAAACCCAGGGCCGGATAAGCGTTAGAAGACGCCTTGGAGCCACTATTTTGAGAATCTAATGCATTGTGAAAGTAATGCAGTTGTTGTATTGAAGTGAAAATATCAAACTTCCTGTTGATTTTTGCTAAAGTATGTTAATTATTAAAATGTAGGTCTAAGTGAGACCTACATAGTGTTTTTTGTTTCATGTCTCTCTGACATTCCTACCGGAAGTTATAAGCAGTTTTGTCTGGGTTTTCTTCCTAGGAGCAGTTTGTCCGTGTTGTATTCCTAGGGTGGGCGGTAGAGCGCAATTTTGAGTTTTGAGGTTAGGTTTTTTTCATCAGATCGCAATTTTTGCCAGACCTGATGTGTGTGTCAAAATTGGTGAGGTTAGAAGCATTTTAAGGGGGTCAAATAACAGCTCAAAGAGGCAAAAATGACATTTTTTAGGAGACTTTGCACAGGGGTTCTTTGAAGGCACGTAAAATCAAAACCTGAGAACTTATCAAAACTCTGTTCTATACTTTTAATCAGAAGGGTTCAATCTCTCTCCTGTGCGAGTTTGAAGCCAAAACAACAAACGCACTCAGAGGAGATAATGTTTGAAGAAAGGTGACTGGTTTTTACAAAACTTTTGTTTTGAAGCCAAAACAACAAACGCACTCAGAGGAGATAATGTTTGAAGAAAGGTGACTGGTTTTTACAAAACTTTTGTTTTGAAGGGGGGATTGCAGACTTCCTGTTGATTTTTGTTGGGGGTTGTCAATCTATGAAATGTAGGTCTAAGCGAGACCTACATAGAGGTTTTTGTTTCATGTCTCTCCGACATTCTTACCGGAAGTTACAAGCAGTTTTGTCTGTGTTTTCTTCCTAGGAGCAGTTTTTTCAGTGTTTTATTCAAAAATAGCGCTAGAGCGCAATTTTGAGTTTTGGGGTTTGGTTTTTTTCATTAGATCGCAATATTCGCCAGTCCTCATGTGTGCGCCAAGTTTGGTGACTTTTGAAGCATTTTAAAAGGGGTCAAATTACAACGCAAAGAGGCGAAAATTGCATTTTTTGCGAAAATTTTATTTTGAAGGGGTGTTTGCCAACTTCCTGTAGATTTTTGCTGAAAGAAGTGAGTGTATGAAAATTGGGTCTAAGTCAGACCTACATAGGAGCTTTTGTTTCATGTCGCTATGACATTCCTAACAGAAGTTACATGCAGTTTTGTCTGTAAATTTTGTCCTAGGGGGCGCTAGAGCGCAATTATCATTTTGGGGGATTGGTTGCTTAATATGTTGGGACGGTTTGCTATACCGACGTGTGTGTCAAATTTGGTGAGTTTTGAAGCATGTTAAGGGGGTCAAATTACAGCGCATAGGTGCGGAATAATAATCAATCAATCAATCAATGTTTATTTATATAGCCCCAAATCACAAATGTCTCAAAGGACTGCACAAATCATTACGACTACAACATCCTCGGAAGAACCCACAAAAGGGCAAGGAAAACTCACACCCAGTGGGCAGGGAGAATTCACATTCAGTGGGACGCCAGTGACAATGCTGACTATGAGAAACCTTGGAGAGGACCTCAGATGTGGGCAACCCCCCCCCTCTAGGGGACCGAAAGCAATGGATGTCGAGCGGGTCTAACATGATACTGTGAAAGTTCAATCCATAGTGGCTCCAAGACAGCAGTGAGAGTCCCGTCCACAGGAAACCATCTCAAGCGGATCAGCAGCGTAGAGATGTCCCCAACCGATACAGGCGAGCGGTCCATCCTGGGTCCCGACGAGCGGTCCATCCTGGGTCTCGACTCTGGACAGTCAGTACTTCATCCATGGTCATCGGACCGGACCCCCTCCACAAGGGAGGGGGGGACATAGGAGAAAGAAAAGAAGCGGCAGATCAACTGGTCTAAAAAGGAGGTCTATTTAAAGGCTAGAGTATACAGATGAGTTTTAAGATGAGACTTAAATAATAGATAAAACACAGCAGCTTCAATAGGGTCCTTTGCCATGGCCCAAGGACCCTAATAATGGACATGATTAGTATGAGACATGAGAACAGGGGCATGATATGAGGACAAGGTGAAAACTAAGGAGTTGCTATGGTAACAAAACAAACCAGGAACTGCAAAAACTGGAACTGATTGTCCAAAAAACAAAACCGAACATGACCGAAACAAGACATGATCCCGTAGACGTGACACAATGCAGGACGCAGGGTCTGGAACCGGCTGACTACAGTGGTGCCGTGACCCGGATGGGAGTTTGTTTTCCCTTATTTGAGGGACACAAGGAATGGAGCTGTACGAGTTACGCTAGTTGCGATGATTCCAAAACATTTTTTTGTGTGACTGTTTTCCAGAAGGCACTATCAATTGAAAGAAGGTTGCATTTTCACGCAACTGTAGTCCTGACTCAGTTTTGAGTGAGGACTCATTGAGCATTAAATGTGATTATGACACCCCGAGCAGTGGAAGACAAGAGCGGGCGTGTCTGACAGCTCCAAGCGAGCTTCACGCCACTAAATTCCAGGGCTAAGGTTTAAATCCATGACTGCACCGAGATAAACCCTCCCAAAACAGTCACATCAGATTATATTGAGGAGACAAAGATCGATGCTTCCATTGTGCATTGAAACATAAGCTACGGTCGGGCCTTGGGTGGGAAACTAACTCACGTCCACTGAGGGGAGACACAGGAGTGTTGTCTGTTCTGGCCGACCTTCTCCCTTGTTCTATACAGCCAGCCCTAGGGTAGTGACAGAATGGCCAGTAAGATTTTCTGACAATTCCCCTGCCTCTTGTGACTCCTATCTCGTAGACACAAGTTGGGGGTTGGTGCTGGGTTCTTTATCAAAGAGGCGCTGAGAGGGTGATAAATGGCTAGAGCCCAGGCTCATCTGGACTGGAACAACGAGCACGTAGCAGAGCAGGAAACAAGGCACAGATATTGTCTCGCAAACAGAGCCGAGTCTGTAATGAAGCCTGCCCAAAGCAGACAGAGCGAGCCGGTCTGATAAACAATTCCACATCCAGTCCCCCACTCTGTGCGAGATAGCACACCAGTCCTGAGGTGACTCATGGCTGGAAACAACCTACCTGCTGTTAGCAGCCACACCTTGAAGGGAAATGCAGACTTTGGAAAACGGTCTCTAGCATCTTTCCAAACCAGTTCCAGTTTTCTAATGGGATGTAACGATTCGTCTAAGCAACAATTGGATTCGATTCAGAATTCAACCAGTGGGACTGTGACATAAATACTGGATACTGGAGGTGAAGTCTCCTTTGCACAGGCTCTCTGTTCATTTTAGAATTTATTTTATTGGTTTTAAACGTTTGCATGAACTGGCACCTCATAATATCTCGGACCTTATCCAAATTTACACTCCTGCTTGCATAGACTGGGAGATACCACCAAGTGTCAACATATTTGTAGTAGGGACTTTCCTAATAAATAAGGAGGTGCGCGGGCTTGATTTTTTAGAACTTAGTTTGTATCTGTAACTAGAGTACAGCCAAAACAATAAATGGAACTCTGTCTTTGCATGATTCCTTGCTTCTTGCCTGATTAATAGACGTCATCAGTGTTTGAACCTGACACTGTTTACCACAAACATCCGTGACGAAGTAGATGATGATCAGTGCGAAGACCTCCCACTCTTTCCTTGCCCAGCCGACCCTCCTACACCACCCTGTCACCTTTCACCCGAGCCATCCACCCACATACGTAGCCTCTCTCGGCGTTTCTCCGAGACCTACCCCTCCTCTCGTACCCACTCCGCCTCCGGCCGGCAGCTCTCCTGAGCTCTACCGACCCTGCGACCTCTGCGCCCCCTTTTGAAACCATCATTCTGTAAAGCCCGAAGCACTTACAGATAAGATGCCTGCAGAAATCAAGCGGGCTCGGCAGCCAAGCAGATTGAGAGTCAGAGCTCAGTACCCAGGAGATGCCCAGAGGCTACAAACTCTGCAGATAGTACGGTCGTGTAGCAGGAAGCAGAGACGTCCAGACTTTACCGGACTACCCTTCCCCAAGCCCTTATCCATCCATCCCTACTCCCTTGTCTTCCTTTCAGATAAAGAGAAAGGCTACAAACTCTGCAGATTGTACCGTCGTGTAGCAGGAAGCAGAGACGTCCATTCTTTACTGGACTACCCTTCCCCAAGCCCTCATCCATCCATCCCTACTCCCTTATCTTCCTTTCAGATAAAGAGAAAGGCTACAAACTCTGCAGATAGTACCGTTGTGTAGCAGGAAGCAGAGACGTCCAGACTTTACCAGACTACCCTTGCCCAAGCCCTCATCCATCCATCCCTACTCCCTCATCTTCCTTTCAGATAAAGAGAAAGGCTACAAACTCTGCAGATTGTACCGTTGTGTAGCAGGAAGCAGAGACGTCCAGACTTTACCGGACTACCCTTCCCCAAGCCCTCATCCATCCATCCCTACTCCCTTATCTTCCTTTCAGATAAAGAGAAAGGCTACAAACTCTGCAGATTGTACCGTCGTGTAGCAGGAAGCAGAGACGTCCAGACTTTACCGGACTACCCTTCCCCAAGCCCTCATCCATCCATCCCTACTCCCTTATCTTCCTTTCAGATAAAGAGAAAGGCTACAAACTCTGCAGATTGTACCGTCGTGTAGCAGGAAGCAGAGACGTCCAGACTTTACCGGACTACCCTTCCCCAAGCCCTCATCCATCCATCCCTACTCCCTTATCTTCCTTTCAGATAAAGAGAAAGGCTACAAACTCTGCAGATTGTACCGTTGTGTAGCAGGAAGCAGAGACGTCCATTCTTTACTGGACTACCCTTCCCCAAGCCCTCATCCATCCATCCCTACTCCCTTATCTTCCTTTCAGATAAAGAGAAAGGCTACAAACTCTGCAGATAGTACCGTTGTGTAGCAGGAAGCAGAGACGTCCAGACTTTACCAGACTACCCTTGCCCAAGCCCTCATCCATCCATCCCTACTCCCTCATCTTCCTTTCAGATAAAGAGAAAGGCTACAAACTCTGCAGATTGTACCGTTGTGTAGCAGGAAGCAGAGACGTCCAGACTTTACCGGACTACCCTTCCCCAAGCCCTCATCCATCCATCCCTACTCCCTTATCTTCCTTTCAGATAAAGAGAAAGGCTACAAACTCTGCAGATTGTACCGTCGTGTAGCAGGAAGCAGAGACGTCCAGACTTTACCGGACTACTTGCCCAAGCCCTCATCCATCCATCCCTACTCCCTTGTCTTCCTTTCAGATAAAGAGAAAGGCTACAAACTCTGCAGATAGTACGGTTGTGTAGCAGGAAGCAGAGACGTCCATACTTTACCGGACTACCCTTGCCCAAGCCCTCATCCATCCATCCCTACTCCCTTGTCTTCCTTTCAGATAAAGAGAAAGGCTACAAACTCTCCAGATAGTACGGTCGTGTAGCAGGAAGCAGAGACGTCCAGACTTTACCGGACTACCCTTCCCCAAGCCCTCATCCATCCATCCCTACTCCCTTGTCTTCCTTTCAGATAGAGAGAAAGGCTACAAACTCTGCAGATAGTACGGTCGTGTAGCAGGAAGCAGAGACGTCCAGACTTTACCGGACTACCCTTGCCCAAGCCCTCATCCATCCATCCCTACTCCCTTATCTTCCTTTCAGATAAAGAGAAAGGCTACAAACCCTGCAGATAGTACGGTCGTGTAGCAGGAATCAGAGACGTCCAGACTTTACCGGACTACTTGCCCAAGCCCTCATCCATCCATCCCTACTCCCTTATCGTCCTTTCAGATAAAGAGAAAGGCTACAAACTCTGCAGATAGTACCGTTGTGTAGCAGGAAGCAGAGACGTCCATACTTTACCGGACTACCCTTGCCCAAGCCCTCATCCATCCATCCCTACTCCCTTATCTTCCTTTCAGATGAAGAGAAAGGCTACAAACTCTGCAGATTGTACCGTTGTGTAGCAGGAAGCAGAGACGTCCAGACTTTACCGGACTACCCTTGCCCAAGCCCTCATCCATCCATCCCTACTCCCTTGTCTTCCTTTCAGATAAAGAGAAAGCCTTGCTCTTCGCCGACTCAAACTGACAGCTCGAGCCAAAGGCCTCCGCATGCTTTTTTGGAAGGTCTTGCTTGTTTTCATCCATCTGTGAATACGCAGCCGCTGGGGAACGAGAATGTGACATGTCGTATTAAATCCACATTTAAAAAAAGATCATTGTCTTTTGAAGTTCCTCTTTGTTCCCGGGCTTTAACGGCAATCCTTTGAGGGCGTATTAACGACGACAAATTATTTGTGGTTGTTTTTTTGTTCGTCTCTGTGACTGTTTGGAGTTAATAAAAATATAAAAAACATGCCACATGTCAGTCATCAGCTAAAAGTAGCAGGCGTTTAAAGAATGTTCCTGCGGTGGACGTGCCTTTAAGCCAAAGGACAAGAAGGACGAGCGCTGTCGCTGCCAGCGAGAGACTACACACATCACCGGAACAACGGGAGCACACATTTACATTCCGAGAACGCAGAGGCGAGACAACGGTTGCTTTCATGGGGTAAAAATAGCCCTTTGACAATTTTGAAGCACCGCGCTGATGTTGTCGTTGTCTGAAGGGAAAAAAAACATGACTGACTTCAATCAACACACATGCATATTTAATGATTGCAGCATTTTCTAAACATGCACAAACATGCATTGAGCTTTTTATTTGTTGTAACAAAGGCTGGGCGAGATATGGAATATACTCGATATATTGCGGGTTTGTCTCTAAGCGATATAGAAAATGACTACAAACCCAGTTTGTTGGGAAATTGTGTTCGATGTAAATATAAACAGAATACAATGATTTGCAAATCCTTTTCAAGCCATATTCAGTTGAATATGCTACAAAGACAACATATTTGATGTTCAAACTCATAAACTTTGTTGGTTTCCGGCCATGCCGCTTACGTGGAGTGATTTCTCCAGATTCTGTTGCCGTCACATCCCCTTAGTAAAAATAACACTTACTATAGTCCATCCATCCATCCATTTTCTACCGCGTATTCCCTTTCGGGGTCGCGGGGGGCGCTGGCGCCTATCTCAGCTACAATCGGGCGGAAGGCAGGGTACACCCTGGACAAGTCGCCACCTCATCGCAGGGCCAACACAGATAGACAGACAACATTCACACTCACATTCACACACTAGGGACCATTTAGTGTTGCCAATCAACCTATCCCCAGGTGCATGTCTTTGGAAGTGGGAGGGGCCTATCCCCAGGTGCATGTCTTTGGAGGTGGGAGGAGCTTATCCCCAGGTGCATGTCTTTGGAGGTGGGAGGAGCTTATCCCCAGGTGCATGTCTTTGGAGGTGGGAGGGGCCTATCCCCAGGTGCATGTCTTTGGAGGTGGGAGGGGCCTATCCCCAGGTGCATGTCTTTGGTGGTGGGAGGGGCCTATCCCCAGGTGCATGTCTTTGGGGGTGGGAGGGGCCTATCCCCAGGTGCATGTCTTTGGAGGTGGGAGGGGTCTATCCCCAGGTGCATGTCTTTGGAGGTGGGAGGGGTCTATCCCCAGGTGCATGTCTTTGGAGGTGGGAGGGGCCTATC
The DNA here is from genome assembly GCF_033978795.1 of Nerophis ophidion. NCBI lineage: Eukaryota > Metazoa > Chordata > Actinopteri > Syngnathiformes > Syngnathidae > Nerophis > Nerophis ophidion. The sequence goes on from NC_084617.1 coordinate 75,579,147, forward strand.
CCCAGGTGCATGTCTTTGGTGGTGGGAGGGGCCTATCCCCGGGTGCATGTCTTTGGGGGTGGGAGGGGCCTATCCCCAGGTGCATGTTTTTGGAGGTGGGAGGAAGCCGGAGTACCCGGAGGGAACCCACGCATTCACGGGGAGAACATGCAAACTCCACACAGAAAGATCCCGAGCCTGGATTTGAACCCAGGACTGCAGGAACTTCGTATTGTGAGGCAGACGCACTAACCCCTCTGCCACCGTGAAGTATATTATTTAATAATTATTCATTTGTTCACTGTTCTGTTACATAGAACAAAAATAAAATGGATACAACTGCTATGGTATGAAAAGGTGTAGGATTACATAAGCTCCTTTTCGGACGTGCTGTAGTGAAACAACTAGGATTGTGTAATACTTTACATGTCATCATATGCATGTTCCAAATGAGCTGGAAATGAACTGCAAGTCAGCATAAATGCTTAAATTGGAAAGCAGGACACCTCGCTGGGATGTAATCAGTCAAAAAAAAAAGGAAGGAATGCTTCTAATATCATGATTTCTCCATTACTCGATTTAATATAATTAAAACGTGGAGCGCCGGGAACATAAAGTGGGTCGTTGGAGATTGTAATTCCGCTGTAAAGGCGCCAAGCGTGAAAATGTCACTTACCGAGTAGCCCCGGCCCGACAGCGGCAGAGTGGAAGTCTGCAGGGAGGGAGAGGAGAACAAGAGTGACCTTTAAGGAGCGTTTCACTCCTTGACACAGACATGATGAAGCAGTGCCGCTTTAATATCAATATTCACGTTAACCTTTTACCCGGACCGCCATGCAAGCCACGCCCGCTCCGCGCCACTCAATGCCAGCGATACTATTTATTTTTTGTGCAAGAACATGGTGCTCACTTTTGGGTTCAATCATAATTCCAAAGTTGAAGAAAAGTCATTTTTGATTTGTTTGTGCTGACTTAGTTTTGTCAAAAGGAGCCCTGTCATGCTGGTCTGCATTTGGGATCAGGATCCAGGAGTCTGGAATGTTCTACCGGTAACAGTTAGAGATGTTACCTCAGTAGAAGCATTGAAGTCCCATCTTAAAACTCATTTGTAAACTCTAGCCTTTAAATAGACCCCCTTTTTAGACCAGTTGATCTGCCATTTATTTTCTGCTCTGCCGCCCTCTCCTTCGTTGGAGGGGTGGGGGCACAGGTTTAGTGGCCACGGATGAAATGCTGGCAGTCCAATATGGACTGGACTCTCACTATCATGTTAGATCCACTATGGACTGGACTCTCACTATTATGTTAGATCCACTATGGACTGGACTCTCACACTAATATGTTAGATCCACTATGGACTGGACTCTCACTATTATGTTAGATCCACTATGGACTGGACTCTCACACTATTATGTTAGATCCACTAAGGACTGGACTCTCACACTATTATGTTAGATCCACTAAGGACTGGACTCTCACACTATTATGTTAGATCCACTATGGACTGGACTCTCACTATCATGTTAGATCCAGTATGGACTGGACTCTCACACTATTATGTTAGATCCACTATGGACCGGACTCTCACTATTATGTTCGATCCACTATGGACTGTACTCTCACTATTATGTTAGATCCACTATGGACTGGACTCTCACTATTATGTTAGATCCACTATGGACTGGACTCTCACTATTATGTTAGATCCACTATGGACTGGACTCTCACTATTATGTTAGATCCACTATGGACTGGACTCTCACTATCATGTTAGATCCACTATGGACTGGACTCTCACACTAATATGTTAGATCCACTATGGACTGGACTCGCACACTATTATGTTAGATCCACTATGGACTGGACTCTCACTATTATGTTGGATCCACTATGGACTGGACTGTCACTATTATGTTAGATCCACTACGGACTGGACTCTCACTATTATGTTAGATCCACTATGGACTGGACTCTCACTATTATGTTAGATCCACTATGAACTGGACTCTCACTATTATGTTAGATCCACTATGGACTGGACTCTCACTATTATGTTGGATCCACTATGGACTGGACTCTCACTATTATATTAGATCCACTATGGACTGGACTCTCACTATTATGTTGGATCCACTATAGACTGGACTCTCACTATTATGTTAGATCCACTATGGACTGGACTCTCACACTATTATGTTAGATCCACTATGGACTGGACTCTCACTATTATGTTAGATCCACTATGGACTGGACTCTCACTATTATGTTAGATCCACTATGGACTGGACTCTCACTATCATGTTAGATCCACTATGGACTGGACTCTCACACTAATATGTTAGATCCACTATGGACTGGACTCGCACACTATTATGTTAGATCCACTATGGACTGGACTCTCACTATTATGTTGGATCCACTATGGACTGGACTGTCACTATTATGTTAGATCCACTACGGACTGGACTCTCACTATTATGTTAGATCCACTATGGACTGGACTCTCACTATTATGTTAGATCCACTATGAACTGGACTCTCACTATTATGTTAGATCCACTATGGACTGGACTCTCACTATTATGTTGGATCCACTATGGACTGGACTCTCACTATTATATTAGATCCACTATGGACTGGACTCTCACTATTATGTTGGATCCACTATAGACTGGACTCTCACTATTATGTTAGATCCACTATGGACTGGACTCTCACACTATTATGTTAGATCCACTATGGACTGGACTCTCACTATTATGTTAGATCCACTATGGACTGGACTCTCACTATTATGTTAGATCCACTATGGACTGGACTCTCACTAATATGTTAGATCCGTGACAAAACCATATCAAAAGTGACACAAACAAGTAATAGTACTATGGGGACAATACAAAAAATAATAACAATAATTAAAAAGGACTGCGATGAGGTGGCGACTTGTCCAGGGTGTACACCGCCTTCCACCTGATTGTAGCTGAGATAGGCACCAGCGCCCCCCAACGACCCCAGAAGGAAGAAGCGGTAGAAAATGGATGGATGGAATTAAAAAAGGAATAAAACTACAAAAAAGATACAATTTTTTTTTTCCTTTTTCTCCTTCCTTTATTCTTCTCCCCTTCCCGAGGACAAAAACATGCCTATAAGACTTCCAGGTTGGTTCCCATTTATTCATATTTGTAGAGTTTATACGTCGTATTTTTTCAAGAGTCATTAAGTTCACAAGTTAACTTAACCAGAATGTTTTTAAATCAGGATTATTATCACTCGAGACATGCAAAATGTAGGCTGACCTGGACTATAAAGCTGAGCTCCTCTACTCAGCCTCGTAAGACCAGGGTGGGACCAGGGTGAGACCAGGGTGAGACCAGGGTGAGACTAGGGTAAGACCAGGGTGAGACCAGGGTGGGACCAGGGTGAGACCAGGGTGAGACCAGGGTGAGACTAGGGTAAGACCAGGGTGAGACCAGGGTGAGACCAGGGTGAGACCAGGGTGAGACCAGGGTGAGACTAGGGTAAGACCAGGGTGAGACCAGGGTGAGACCAGGGTGAGACCAGGGTAAGACCAGGGTGAGACCAGGGTGAGACAGAGGGTAAGACCAGGGTGAGACCAGGGTGAGACCAGGGTAAGACCAGGGTGAGACCGAGGGTAAGACCGAGGGTAAGACCAGGGTGAGACCAGGGTGAGACCAGGGTGAGACCAGGGTGAGACCAGGGTGAGACCAGGGTGAGACAGAGGGTAAGACCAGGGTGAGACCAGGGTGAGACCAGGGTGAGACCAGGGTGAGACCAGGGTGAGACAGAGGGTAAGACCAGGGTGAGACCAGGGTGAGACCAGGGTGAGACCGAGGGTAAGACCAGGGTGAGACAGAGGGTAAGACCAGGGTGAGACCAGGGTGAGACCAGGGTAAGACCAGGGTGAGACCAGGGTCAGACCAGGGTGAGACCAGGGTGAGACCGAGGGTAAGACCAGGGTGAGACCAGGGTGAGACCAGGGTGAGACAGAGGGTAAGACCAGGGTGAGACCAGGGTGAGACCAGGGTGAGACCAGGGTGAGACCAGGGTGAGACCAGGGTGAGACAGAGGGTAAGACCAGGGTGAGACCAGGGTGAGACCAGGGTAAGACCAGGGTGAGACCAGGGTGAGACCGAGGGTAAGACCAGGGTGAGACCAGGGTGAGACCAGGGTGAGACAGAGGGTAAGACCAGGGTGAGACCAGGGTGAGACCGAGGGTAAGACCAGGGTGAGACCAGGGTCAGACCAGGGTCAGCCCAGGGTGAGACCAGGGTCAGACCAGGGTGAGACAGAGGGTAAGACCAGGGTGAGACCAGGGTGAGACCGAGGGTAAGACCAGGGTGAGACCAGGGTCAGACCAGGGTCAGCCCAGGGTGAGACCAAGGTAAGACCAGGGTGAGACCAGGGTGAGACCAGGGTAAGACCAGGGTCAGACCAGGGTCAGCCCAGGGTGAGACCAAGGTAAGACCAGGGTGAGACCAGGGTAAGACCCGGGTGAGACTGAGGGTAAGACCAGGGTAAGACCAGTGTGAGACCGGGGTAAGACCAGGGTGAGACTGAGGGTAAGACCAGGGTAAGACCAGGGTGAGACCAAGGGAAAAGCCTGGATTCTGTCCTCTTGCACGGTCTGTCTTCACCCAATCTCCACTTTTCACTGCTTTTATTCTTCGGTCTAGATTGGCAATTTCTCCCCCAGGGTCTCTGGAGGGAACTTTTCTGCTGGACCAATTTCATCCCTTGGTCTACCTTCAATCCAAACAACCCCTCCTCCCCCCCCCCCCCCCACACCTTCGCCACAACTGCGATGTTTTGCACTTTCTCGGTGTCCCTCATCCATTCCCCCCCCCCCCCACACACCTGCTCTAGACCTCGGTCCTCATCAACGCCTGTGTGTCCCTCTGATTTGCAGGACAGCTCCTGTGGTGACGATTAGAGCGAAGTCCTGCCGAGAACCGGAAAGCGGGCTCTGCGGGGAATCAAAAGGCTATTCCATGGCTGACTCAACCTCTATGATCCCTTGACTACCAGACCGAGGAGCCGGGCGGAGCAGAAAGTAAAATGTTGAGGAGACGGACATCACTTAACAAATGTGAACAAACACAATCCGCCCTGTTAGAATAATTATATACAAATGATCACACAACTCTTATGCTTAAAAAGCACGTAAATTATTATCTTCCACTACAAACTAGGAGTACCTCACTGCTGTTTGTGTCTTTCAGCCACGGACAAAGATGGACTTCGAGTAACTCAACACAGGCAAAACAGAGACCGGGCGAAATAACGAGTGTCAGCACATATCTATTCTGAAAAATCACGCATTGTGTCTACATACTCCTCCCTTTAAAAGCAGCCTCTGCGATGATAACTAGGGAACTCCTGAATAAAATGGGGAGCGCGGGGGCTGTACCTCAGAGCGTGGTGTGAGACTGTAACTGAGTGCGCAGCTCCATATGTTTCTCCTCATGAGCAAAATTGAAATCTGTCTCTCCTTGCTTCTTGTCCAGTTTAATAGATAGTTTGGTACTTGAACCTGACACATCCGTTCATATCCATTTATCTTCTTCCGCTTATCCGAGTTTGGGTCGTGGGGGCAGCAGCCTAAGCAGGGTAGCCCAAACTTCCCTCTCCCCAGCCACTTTGTCTAGCTCTTCCTGGCGGATCGCGAGGCGTTCCCAGGCCAGCCGGGAGACATAGTCTTCCCAACGTGTCCTGTGTCTTCCCCGTGGCCTCCTACCGGTCGGACGTGCCCTAAACACCTCCCTAAGAAGGCGTTCAGGTGGCATCCTGACCAGATGCCCGAACCACCTCATCTGGCTCCTCTCCATGTGGAGGAGCAGCGGCTTTACTTTGAGTTCCTCCCGGATGGCAGAGCTTCTCACCCTATCTCTAAGGGAGAGACCCAAACTCATTTGGGCCGCTTGTACCCGTGATCTTATCCTTTCGGTCATGACCCAAAGCTCATGACCATAGGTGAGGATGGGAACGTAGATCGACCGGTAAATTGAGAGCTTTGCCTTCCGGCTCAGCTCCTTCTTCACCACAACGGATCGATACAACGTCCGCATTACTGAAGACGCCGCACCGATCTGCCTGTCGTTTTCACCGTCCACTCTTCCCCCACTCGTGAACAAGACTCCGAGGTACTTGAACTCCTCCACTTGGGGCAGGGTCTCCTCCCCAACCTGGAGATGGCACTCCACCCTTTTCCAGGGCGAGAACCATGGACTCGGACTTGGAGGTGCTGATTCTCATCCCAGTGGCTTCACACTCGCCTGCGAACCGATTTAGTGAGAGCTGAAGATCCTGACCAGATGAAACCATCAGGACCACATTGTCTGCAGCCACCAAACCGGATTCCCTCAAGGCCTTGACTGCGCCTAGAAATTCCGTCAGTAAAAGTTATGAACAGAATGGGTGACAAAGGACAGCCTTGGCGGAGTCCAACCCTCACTGGAAACGTGTCCGACTTACTGCCAGCAATGCGGACCAAGCTCTGGCACTGATCATACAGGGAGTGGACCGCCACAATAAGACAGTCCGATACCCCATACTCTCTGAGCACTCCCCACAGGACTTCCCGAGAGACACGGTCCAATGCCTTCTCCAAGTCCACAAAGCACATGTAGACTGCTTGGGCAAACTCCCATGCACCCTCAAGGACTCTGCCCAGAGTTTAAGGCTGGTCCTTAGTTTGACGACCAGGATGAAAACCACGCTGTTCCTCCTGAATCTGGGGTTCGACTATCCGGCGTAATAAACCTGAATAAACCTCATTTGTTCTTAGAAGATCTTTAAACAGACTTTAGGAATCTGTATAAATAACTAAGTCTGCATGTACAGGTGTTTGTGTGCTGGGAGGCCAAGGCCATTCAACGTAGGACATTCTGGGTGGAACGAAGGAGCTTATTTAAATGATAATGAGGGACAATCCATTGGATTTAGCGCTGGGAAAGGAGGGGGATCGGAGGGTTTGGGGGGGACCCATTAAAACGCCAGCGGTTCATAAGCCATAGGGCCGGCGTACAGCTAAACACTCTCTCTTAAAAGCCATTATACATGGCTCTCAATGGATTTCTGCAGTGCTTAGGACTTCAAAAGGATTTAAGAACCCGCGCCAGAGTGGGAGAGTTTGGGGGCGCGGTGTGTGTGTGTGTGTGTGTGTGTGTGTGTGTGTGTGTGTGTGTGTGTGTGTGTGTGTGTGTGTGTGTGTGTGTGTGTGTGTGTGATGGGGTGGAAGCTGGCGGCGTGCAAGGGTTAACTAACAGCTCGGGAGAAGAGAAATGTTGCTAAATCCGCCCCCTAATCCTCTCCACATTTCCATGCCCCTCTTCCACTCCCACAAGAAGAAAAAAAAAAAAAGGAAAACCTGAAGACAAGAGTGAATCCGCTCGACATTTTTCTTATCTCAGAGCATTTGTTGCAGGAAAAGTCGACGCAATGGAGGCAGTCGCCGCTCCCGGTCGAATGATGCAAGTGGTGATGTCATCTGTGGGCGGTGAGATCAGGTAGGTGGGTTTATTTGGAAAAGGGGGAGCTTGTTTGAGACCCCCTGAAGCCCCCCCAACCTCTCCCCCACAAGATAACCCTCGCCAATCCCCCATATTTCCCTAATCCATGTGTGGCTTATTGCCGGGGCCACGGCTGCACCGCGAGCACAATTACCGAGTCAAAATAAACAGATAAAGAGCCAAAGCACCGCAACGGACAAACAGCAACCCCCCCCCCACGCCCCCCCCCTCTAAACACCCCACTCCCAAATTGATGCATGACTGTTTTTAAAGGCGGACAGGCGACAACGTCCGCATGTCACGTTTGTCTACATTTCCTTTTGGCGGCACGACAAGAACATTGAATTTCAGATGTTGCCGACTCGGCGTCATTAGTTGCCAGCTTTTAAAGCCGCCGAGACACTTTGATGTGGTGAGAAAATGAAGAGTTCTCTCGGAGGGGCGGCAGCGGAAAAAAAACATGTCAGGAAGGCGGCGGCGGCACAAGTTATTTTAATTTTTTCGGATGGTTTGGGTTTGTTTCGATCATGCATACAAGTTACAACATAATCCATCACAATTTACCCAGTTTTTTCTTTTCAACATGATCGAAAAGGAGTAAGTAGAAGCAGACCTGATTTACCCTCAGTAGCTTGTCAATCAAAGGGCTGCACAAGTTTCACACTATTGTGTTAGTTCCACTATGGACTGGACTCTCACACTATTATGTTAGATCCACTATGGACTGGACTTTCACTATTATGTTGGATCCACTATGGACTGGACTTTCACTATTATGTTAGATCCACTATGGACTGGACTCTCACTATTATGTTAGATCCACTATGGACTGGACTCTCACACTATTATGTTAGAACCACTATGGACTGGACTTTCACTATTATGTTAGATCCACTATGGACTGGGCTCTCATTATTATGTTAGTTCCACTATGGACTGGACTCTCACACTATTATGTTAGATCCACTATGGACTGGACTTTCACTATTATGTTGGATCCACTATGGACTGGACTTTCACTATTATGTTAGATCCACTATGGACTGGACTCTCACTATTATGTTAGATCCACTATGGACTGGACTCTCACACTATTATGTTAGAACCACTATGGACTGGACTTTCACTATTATGTTAGATCCACTATGGACTGGGCTCTCATTATTATGTTAGATCCACTGTGGACTGGACTCTCACTATTATGTTAGATCCACTATGGACTGGACTCTCACACTATTATGTTAGAACCACTATGGACTGGACTTTCACTATTATGTTAAATCCACTATGGACTGGACTCTCATTATTATGTTAGATCCACTATGGACTGGAAACTCACTATTATGTTAGATCCACTATGGACTGGAAACTCACTATTATGTTAGATCCACTATGGACTGGACTCTCACACTATTAAGTTGGATCCGCTATGGACTGGACTTTCACACTATTATGTTAGATCCACTATGGACTGGACTCTCACTATTATGTTAGATCCACTATGGACTGGACTCTCACACTATTATGTTAGATCCACTATGGACTGGACTCTCACTATTATGTTAGATCCACTATGGACTGGACTCTCACACTATTAACTAGATCCACTACGGACTAGACTCTCACACTATTAACTAGATCCACTACGGACTAGACTCTCACTATTATGTTAGATCCACTATGGACTGGACTCTCACACTATTATGTTAGATCCACTATGGACTGGACTCTCACTATTATGTTAGATCCACTATGGACTGGACTCTTACTATTATGTTAGATCCACTATGGACTGGACTCTCACTATTATGTTAGATCCACTATGGACTGGACTCTCACTATTATGTTAGATTCACTATAGACTGGACTCTCCCACTATTCTGTTAGATCCACTGTGGACTGGACTCTCACTATTATGTTAGATCCACTATGGACTGGACTCTCACACTATTATGTTAGATCCACTATGGACTGGACTCTCTCACTATTAAGTTAGATCCACTATGGACTGGACTTTCACAATATTATATTAGATCCACGATGGACTGGAAACTCACTATTATGTTAGATCCACTATGGACTGGACTCTCACACTATTAACTAGATCCACTATAGACTAGATTGTCACTATTATGTTGGATCCACTATGGACTGGACTCTCACACTATTGTTTTAGATACACTATGGACTGGACTCTCACTATTATGTTAGATCCACTATGGACTGGACTCTCACACTATTAACTAGATCCACTATAGACTAGACTCTCACTATTATGTTGGATCCACGATGGACTGGACTCTCACACTATTGTTTTAGATCCACTATGGACTGGACTCTCACACTATTATGTTAGATCCACTATGGACTGGACTCTCACTATTATGTTAGATCCACTATGGACTGGACTCTCACACTATTATGTTAGATCCACTATGGATTGGACTACCACACTATTATGTTAAATCCACTATGGACTGGACTCTCACTATTATGTTGGATCCACTATGGACTGGACTCTCACACTATTATGTTAGATCCACTACGGACTGGACTCTCATTATTATGTTAGATCCACTATGGACTGGACTCTCACTATTATGTTAGATCCACTATAGACTGGACTCTCACACTATTATGTTAGATCCACTATGGACTGGACTCTCACTATTATGTTAGATCCACTATAGACTGGACTCTCACTATTATGTTAGATCCACTATAGACTGGACTCTCACACTATTATGTTAAATCCACTATGGACTGGACTCTCACAATATTAATGTTGGATCCACTATGGACTGGACTCCCACTATTATGTTAGATCCACTATGGACTGAACCCTCACACTATTATGTTAGATCCACTATGGGGCTGGACTCTCAGATTATTAACTAGACCCACTATGGACTATATTCTCACTATTGTTAGATCCACTGTGGACTGGACTCTCACTATTATGTTAAATCTACTATGGACTAGTTTCTCACAATACTATGCTAGATCCACTTGACATCCATTGCATGGGGTCCCCTCCAAGGTTTCTAATTGTCATCCACTGGGTTGTGAGTTTTTCCTTGCCCTTATGTGGGATCTGAGCCGAGGATGTCGTTGTGGCTTGTGCAGCCCTTTGAGACACTTGTGATTTAGGACTATATACCGTATTTTGGCAGACCATAAGTCGCAGTTTTTTTGCGACTTATTCTCCGGAGCGACTTATATTTGAAATTATTAACACATCATCTTTCAGTCAAATTAAGTTTGCTGTAATATTCTAACAAAGGCCTCAGTTAAGTGGAATAAAAAGCTCCTGCTCAGACGTGGATAGAAGTGCATGAGGAATAAACCAAGCGGAGCCAGATGCTTCAACGCGGATCGATCTGACCGGCGTGTCAACAACCGTCGGCGGCGTCTGCTCACCATCTCTTTGGCAGCAGATAAGAGCGACGCGCCACATTCAGCACCGTCAGCACTTTTCAGCGACCCCCCCCCACCCCAACTCACTCATGCCCCCTCTGCATCCGTGTCGTCTACTCCTGTCGGAGCTGTCAAACCCACGCCGTGTTCTTATCTGACAAGCCCTTCTCGTCATACTGACTTTTTCATTAAGAGACATCCTTTTGTCCCCGGCTATAAAAAAAAAAAAAAAAAAAAGCGCGAGAGAGAGAGAGCTGGAGGAAACAATAAGAAAGACGTAGAAACAATGAGAACCAGGAAGCGAAAGATTAGGTGCTTTTTTTTTAATAGGGCGTTTTTTTCCAATTGCAACATTGAATTGTTTAAAATAGTTTATTTAACAAGTTCTTTAAACCTTTCTTCCTGCCATCGATTTGCCAACGCAGAAGAAGGAAGCCTGTTTTTTTTTTTTCTGCCCCCCCCCCCCCTCTCAGGCTTCCTGCTTTGGACAGATAAATGAACATTCTGATTGAAATTTAGTTGGGGTTCTGCAGGGTGAAGGCTGCAGTTTGACAGCCATTTGTTAGGGAGCATATTTCTACATTCATTTCAAATGAGCCGCTCGGGGATTTAGCATAAATTCTCATTACTTCCCCGGTATCTAAATTGCATTATTTCAAGCTTGACGCTAAACCAATGCATGCCCTCCATTTCTCTGTGCCACCTACTCATCCTCTAAATGAGCTGGCAGAGGAATTCTGGCACAGTGATAATTGGAAGCATTTTTTTTTTAAACTCATTCCACACCAGTGTCAGCCCACACCTGGATAAAAACCTGTTAGGTCATGTGACCATTTCACTATTTGGAAAAAGAATGTCATGACTATCTAGACCAGGCCTGGGCAATTATTTTGTCTAGGGGGGCCAAATTTAGAGAAAAAAATGTGTCTGGGGGCCGGTATATATATTTTTAGGAACACTAATACAAAACCTCACAATAATTTTTAATAATTTTTAATTTATTAATTAATTTATTTTAATAATTGTTCATTTTAATTTATTTAAAAAAATAATTATGTTTTTAGTTTTTAATTTAATTTAATGTTTTTATTTTTAATATTTTTTATCTGAATAAGACACCCAGAATGTACATGAAAATAAAGAATGTGGGATTTACAATATTACTATGAAGGATAAAACACTGAATATTGACAACAAATTAATGTCACACCCGTCTGGATAGCATTTGTCAGGTCATGTGACCATTTCACTGCCGTGGTTGGGAAAAAAAAAAAATGTCATGACTATCTAGACCAGGCCTGGGCAATTATTTTGACTCGGGGGGCCAAATTTACAGAACAAAATGTGTCTGGGGGTCAGTATATATATTTTTAGGAACACTAATACAAAACTTCCCAATAAGGCTGAAAATGTTATGACAGACCGCCTTAAAAAAACGGAATGGAATTAAAAATGTTTTAACTGAATAAGACACCCAGAATGTACATGAAAATAAAGGATGTGGGATTTACAATATTACTATGAAGGATAAAACACTGAATATTGACAACATATAAATGTCACACCCGTCTTGATAGCATTTGTTAGGTCATGTGACCATTTCACTATCGTGGTTGGGAACAAAAAAATGTCATGACTATCTAGACCAGGCCTGGGCAATTATTTTGTCTCGGGGGGCCTAATTTAGAGGAAAAAATGTGTCTGGGGGCCGGTATATCTATTTTTAGGAACACTAATACAAAACCTCACAATAATTTTTTATTTTTTATAATTTTTAATTTATTAATTAATTTATTTTAATATTTTTTCATTTTAATTTATTAAAAACAAATGTTTATATTTTTAGTTTTTAATTTAATTTCATGTTTTTATTTTTAATATGTTTAATTTTTTAACTGAATGAGACACCCAGAATGTACACGAAAATAAAGAATGTGGGATTTACAATATTACTATGAAGGATAAAACACTGAATATTGACAACGTATAAATGTCACACCCGTCTTGATAGCATTTGTTAGGTCATGTGACCATTTCACTGCTGTGTTTGGAAAAAAAAATGTCATGATTATCTAGACCAGGCCTGGGCACTTATTTTGTCTCGGGGGGCCAAATTTAGAGAAAAAATGTGCCTGGGCGCCGGTGTATGTATTTTTAGGAACATTAATACAAAACCTCACAATATTTTATTTATTTTTTAAAATTTTTAATTTATTTTTTAAATTAATTAATCTCAATTATTTTACATTATTATTTTTTATATTTTTAATTTTATTAAATATGTTTATTTTTAAAATGTTTAATGTTTTAACTGAATGAGACACCCAGAATGTACATGAAAATAAAGGATGTGGGATTTACAATATTACTATGAAGGATAAAACACTGAATATTGACAACATATAAATGTCACACCCGTCTTGATAGCATTTGTTAGGTCATGTGACCATTTCACTATCGTGGTTGGGAACAAAAAAATGTCATGACTATCTAGACCAGGCCTGGGCAATTATTTTGTCTCGGGGGGCCAAATTTAGAGAAAAAAATGTGTCTGGGGGCCGGTATATATATTTTTAGGAACACTAATACAAAACATCAGAATAATTTTAAATTTTTTATAATTTTTTATTTATTAATTAATTTATTTTAATAATTTTTCATTTTAATTTATAAAAAAAAATATGTATTTATATTTTTAGTTTTTAATCTAATTTAATGTTTTTATTTTTAATATTTCTTATCTGAATAAGACACCCAGAATGTACATGAAAATAAAGAATGTGGGATTTACAATATTACTATGAAGGATAAAACACTGAATATTGACAACAAATTAATGTCACACCCATCTTGATAGTATTTGTTGGGTCATGTGACCATTTCACTGCCGTGGTTGGGAAAAATAAAATGTCATGACTATCTAGATCAGGCCTGGGCAATTATTTTGACCCAGGGGGCCAAATTTAGAGAAAAAAATGTGTCTGGGGGCCGGTGTATGTATTTTTAGGAACACTAATACAAAACCTCACAATATTTTATTTATTTTTAATATTTCTTAATTTATTTTTTAAATTAATTTATCTTAATTATTTTAGATTATTATTTTTTATATTTTTAATTTAATTAAATATTTTTGTTTTTAAAATGTTTAATGTTTTATCTGAATGAGACACCCAGAATGTACATGAAAATAAAGAATGTGGGATTTACAATATTACTATGAAGGATAAAACACTGAATATTGACAACAAATTAATGTCACACCCATCTTGATAGTATTTGTTGGGTCATGTGACCATTTCACTGCCGTGGTTGGGAAAAATAAAATGTCATGACTATCTAGATCAGGCCTGGGCAATTATTTTGACCCAGGGGGCCAAATTTAGAGAAAAAAATGTGTCTGGGGGCCGGTGTATGTATTTTTAGGAACACTAATACAAAACCTCACAATATTTTATTTATTTTTAATATTTCTTAATTTATTTTTTAAATTAATTTATCTTAATTATTTTAGATTATTATTTTTTATATTTTTAATTTAATTAAATATTTTTGTTTTTAAAATGTTTAATGTTTTATCTGAATGAGACACCCAGAATGTACATGAAAATAAAGAATGTGGGATTTACAATATTACTATGAAGGATAAAACACTGAATATTGACAACAAATTAATGTCACACCCGTCTTGATAGCATTTGTTAGGTCATGTGACCATTCCACTGCCGTGGTTGGGGAAAAAAAATGTCATGACTATCTAGACCAGGCCTGGGCAATTATTTTGTCTCGGGGGGCCAAATTTAGAGGAAAAATGTGTCTGGGGGCCGGTATATATATTTTTAGGAACACTAATACAAAACCTCACATTTTTTTTTTCTTTGTAATAATAATTCATTTTTTTATTAATTTATTTTAATTATTTTTAATATATTTTAATCGTTTTTTTGTGTATTTATAATATTTTTAATTTAATTAAATATTTTTACTTTTAATATTTTAAATTTTTTAACTGAATGAGACACCCAGAATGTACATGAAAATGAAGAATAATGGATTTACAATATTACTATGAAGAATAAAACACTGAATATTGACAACAAATTAATGTCACACCCGTCTTGATAGCATTTGTTAGGTCATGTGACCATTTCACTGCCATGGTTGGGAAAAAAATATGTAATGACTATTTAGACCAGGCCTAGGCAATTATTTTGACTCGGGGGGGCCAAATTTAAAGAAAAATATGTGTCTGGGCGACGTTATATATATATACTTCCATGTTTTTTTTGTTTCAATGACTACCCATTAGTTTTCAACTGTCCTTATGTCACGCACCTGTCTCACGTTTTGCACTCGCCCACCTGTCACTAATCACCACAGCATTATTTAAACCTGTAGTTGCCAGGTAGTCAGCCTGGCGACTTTTCCTCTACTCCCGTCATGCCATGCCATGCTACCGTTGTCACTCATGCCGACCCATAGTTTTGCTTCTTGTCCTGCCACGTAAGTTTTGTTTATTAATGCCACAGTTAGTGTCTTTTGTTTTTGCCTTTGTGCTAGTCTTTTGTTTTCATTAGTGAGGTTTGTTCTCTGACATTGTCCGCGCCTTTTGTTTGCTTCTTTTTTTGTAGTTTGTCAGTGTTATTAATAAATATGTACAGTACTTACATTCACGTCTTGCACGCGCCAACTTTCCTTTGCCTTCCGGAAAAACAAACCCCATAGTTCACGTAGTGACAACTTGTACTATATTTTGCTTCCACACGCTTATGGAAAAAAATGCTTTAGTTTTCGTATAATTCTGTCTCCTCCGGACCAAAAACTGAGGTACCAGTGTGTCAATTTTTATGGAGTGAAAACTGGAAAAACAAAACACTGGCAACAAGAGCTGATCTTAGTGTTAGATTGCTCCGAATGGCAAAAGCAACTTCTTAGAACGAAGTGAGTAAAGAATAAAATAACCATGCGAGTTGTCCCACCTGGCTCACCTGCTCCTTGGTGTTGCTCCGGTGTGGTGGACCCAGCTCCGTTTCATCCTTGAAGAATTTGACCGGGAAACCCATCAAAGGTTTGATCTGCAACGTAGATTAAATGTTGTTTTATTGTCCACTCATTGTGAGGAACGCGCACGGCTGCCGTTTTGTTACCCCAAGATGCAAGAACCAGGAGGATGCTGAGCAGGTAAGATGACTTTAATTATCATCAAACAGAGAAATGAAGCAGTCTTGCAAAACAAAGGTTCCAAACAGAGAGATATCATCCAGCACTGAGTGCTCCAGACAAGGCACACATAGCATAAATATTGATTGGCTGCAGGTGTGTGAACAAAAAAAGTTCTCAACAGAACAAGCAGGAAGTGGAAACCAAAATAAGAGCACTGATAGGAAGTGAATACAAAAAAGAAGGAAACAAACAGAAAAGAAGTGACCGATCCTCACACTCATTTGTTTACATGGTTTCTTGGCTCGGAACCGACTTTTATACATTGTCCACAAAGGAGGTGAGGCTTTTGGAAAAGGCCTTTTTAAGAAGCTTCATTTTAGCGAAGAGGTGTCAAAGTCAAGACCCGCGGGCCACGTCCGGCCCGTGAATGAATGACTTATGGCCCCCGACATGATATGGTGAATGGTAAATGGGTTATACTTGTATAGCGCTTTGGACCTGCGATGTGGTGGCGACTTGTCCAGGGTGTACCCCTGCCTTCCGCCCGAATGCAGCTGAGGTAGGCTGCAGCGAACCCCCGCAAGCAATAAGAAATGGATGGATGGATGTATCGCGCTTTTCCACCTTCAAGGGACTCAAAGCGATTTAACACTACTTCCACATTCACCCATTCACACACACTGATGGAGGGAGCTGCCATGCAAGGCGTTCACCACCACCCATCAGGAGCAAGGGTGACGTGTCTTGCTCAAGGACACAACGAACGTGACGAGGTTGAAAGAAGGCGGGGATTGAACCAGGAACCCTCAGGTTGCTGGCACGACCGCTCTCCCAACTGCACCACGCCGTCTTCTAATATTTGATTAGAACAGGCCCGCAGGCCACAGCCACCTGCTGCTATTTTGCACACACTAATTCTCCATCAGCGCTAGGAATTTTCCAAATGGGGTCCCCGGAACCCCATCAAGTCATAAAAATGGGGTCCCACAGTACATTTTTTGGGTTCCACTTTTTTGTAAGTGTTTTGAAAACAAATGGTAAATGTATGCATTATCCTGTTGTATCTTACATTATATATTGTGATCAATAATTGGTATAAAAAAAAAACATGATTGGTTGGTTGTTTATTAGGAGTGTGGGAAAAAATCGATTCGAATTTGAATCGCGATTCTCACGTTGTGCGATTCAGAATCGATTTTCTTTTTTTTTTAAATCTATTTTTATTTTTTATTTTTATCAATCCAACAAAACAATACACAGCAATACCATAACAATGCAATCCAATTCCAAAACCGAACCTGAGCCAGCAACACACCACACAGAACAAACCAAAAGTAGTGAAACAAAAATGAATATTATCAACAACAGTGTCAATATTAGTTATAATTTCAGCATAGCAGTGATTACGAATCCCTCATTGACATTATCATTAGACATTTATACAAATTTAAAAAAAGAACAATAGTGTCACAGTGGCTTACACTTGCATGGCATCTAATAAGCTTGACAATGTGATGTTTGCTGGGCATGGTGAAGCGGGTGCATTCTTTCCAGATGCAGATCGGGCACGGACACAGCGTGAGGTAAGAAATACTGATTTATTAAAACTAAAAACAGACTAAGAACAGAAAACTTGCACTAGGCACAAAAAGGCAAAAACAAAGAGCTAGCATGGGAGCTAGAAAAACACAAAAGCATAGCGTGGAAGCTAGCAATAACAAAGCAGGTTTTTACCAGAATACGGAAGCAGCGACGTCCCTAGTTGCGTGCAACAAAAGCTAGGATGCGAGAACGAGTCACAGAAAGGGCAGGCTTAAATAAGGATAGTAATCAACAAGCGGGTGATCCTAGCGGATCATGACAGACAACACACTGTGTCCAATATTTTCGCAAAGGTAAAATAAGTCATATTTCTGGTTCGTTGAATAATTAAAACACATTTACATTATCGCAATCAGTTGATAAAACATTGTCCTTTACAATTTTAAAAGCTTTTTACAAAAATCTACTACTCTGCTAGCATGTCAGCAGACTGGGGTAGATCCTGCTGAAAATGTATTGAATGAATACAGAATCCTTTTAAATCGGGAAAAAAATGGTTTTTGAATCGAGAATCGTGTTGAATTTGAAAAAAAAAAAAGATTTTGAATCGAATTGTGACCTCAAGAATCGATATTGAATCAATCAATCAATCAATGTTTATTTATATAGCCTTTAATCACAAGTGTCTCAATGGGCTGCACAAACCACAACGACATCTTCGGTACAGAGCCCACATAAGGACAAGGAAAACCTCACACCCAGTGGGACGTCAGTGACAATGATGACTATGAGAAACCTTGGAGAGGACCCCCAGGGGACTGAAAGCAATGAAAGTCCAATCCATAGTGGATCTAACATAACCGTTAGAACACAGACCAAAGTGGATCCAATAAAGTAGCGAGAGTCCCGTCCAAAGTGGAGCCAGCAGGAAACCGTCCCAAGCGGAGGCCGATCAGCATCAGAATATAAACCTGGGACATCCAAAATTTCGCAGCCCTAGGAGTTATCTCACCCTCTGAGATGCCTGAGTTTTAATAATATACTCCAATGTTGTAAAAATGTGTGGAATAAATGTTATATTTCAACATATCTGTCAACGAAGATCTGTGTTAGCGACATGTAGCCATTTTGATAGTAGGCTAACATAGACACGTATATCAAGTGTTGACTTCATTATGTCACTTATAGAAGGCTTTTCGCTTCACGAAGCGACCGGAATGAGAATCAGCACCTCCAAGTCCGAGTCCATGGTTCTCGCCCGGAAAAGGGTGGAGTGCCATCTCCGGGTTGGGGAGGAGACCCTGCCCCAAGTGGAGGAGTTCAAGTACCTAGGAGTCTTGTTCACGAGTGAGGGAAGAGTGGATGGTGAGATCGACAGGCGGATCGGTGCGGCGTCTTCAGTAATGCGGACGTTGTATCGATCCGTTGTGGTGAAGAAGGAGCTGAGCCGGAAGGCAAAGCTCTCAATTTACCGGTCGATCTACGTTCCCATCCTCACCTATGGTCATGAGCTTTGGGTCATGACCGAAAGGACAAGATCACGGGTACAAGCGGCCCAAATGAGTTTCTGGGTCTCTCCCTTAGAGATAGGGTGAGAAGCTCTGCCATCCGGGAGGAACTCAAAGTAAAGCCGCTGCTCCTCCACATGGAGAGGAGCCAGATGAGGTGGTTCGGGCATCTGGTCAGGATGCCACCCGAACGCCTCCCTAGGGAGGTGTTGAGGGCACGTCCAACCGGTAGGAGGCCATGGGGAAGACCCAGGACACGTTGGGAAGACTATGTCTCCCGGCTGGCCTGGGAACGCCTCGGGATCCCCCGGGAAGAGCTAGACGAAGTGCCTGGGGAGAGGGAAGTCTGGGTTTCCCTGCTTGGGCTGTTGCCCCCGCGACCCGACTTCGGATAAGCGGAAGAAGATGGATGGATGGATGGATGGATAGAAGGCTTTTCATTTTTTGCGGCTCCAGACAGATTTTTTTTTTTGTATTTTTGGTCCAATATGGCTTTTTCATCATTTTGGGTCGCCGACCCCTGTTCTAAAGGTATAAAGTCGTCCTTCTCAGCTTTTACGGACAAATGTCCACAGGATAGCAATCCTAAAGCCATCATGGACGGCTCCTTTTATTGCGGGTCATTCGGAACGCAGTCGGCATGCATCCAAATTTCCCCACCAGATGGAAGGTTGGCAGTATCTGGGTTGCCACAGCGCCGGCCAATCACAGCGTCCCATGGCCCCCCCTTGGAGGTTAGGAGTGGCAATAGCTGCAGGGTGTATTCCATTTAACTAGCAGTTTGCGTGTAGTCGCTCCCCTGGTGACACGGGCGCTGGCTGGCCTCGGTCTCCTGATCTCGGCTGTAATTGAAGCAGATCACTGCTACAATTAACCTTTCCCAGTAAATATCAATTATGGCGCCCGGCTGGGCTAGAATTAAAAGGGTCATCAGCTAATCTGACAGGTCCTGTACGCTGCCACCTGGCGAGGGGGGGGCTTGGCGAGTGTTTGTCTACCCTTGTGCCCGGCAGCCCACATGCCAAGTGGACTGAATGTCCTTTTAATTACACGGCCGGGGCAAGAGGGGGGGGGGGGGGGGGGGGGGGGGGATTGGTCAGAGGGCGTGAACGGCACTCTGGGGTCAGCAGTCACATGACGTCTGGAAGGAGCCTCCGCCGTGCAATCAGAAAGAAAAGAGAAACCTGGCAGGTGTGAAGTGAATTACATTTATATAGCGCTTTTCTCTTGTGACTCAAAGCAATTTTACATAGTGAAACCCGATATCTAAGTTACATTTAAACCAGTGTGGGTGGCATTAGGAGCAGGTGGGTAAAGTTTCTTGCCAAGGACACGGCGGCAGTGACTAGGATGGCGGAAGCGGGGGATCGAACCTGAAACCCTCAAGTTGCTGGCACGGCCACTCTACCAACCGAGCTATACCGCCCCTGTGGTACCTCGACTTCTCAACTTAAGAGTGCCCTGATTTAAGAGTATTTTGAGAGAAAAGAGCCGTCTCTTGGCTAATTGGAATGCTTTAAAGGGGACCTATCGCTAAAATTCGCTCCATTTTGTCCACTAAAGACGCCGAGATGATTATCCATGCGTTTGTTACGTCTCGTCTCGATTACTGTAACGTATTATTTTCGGGTCTCCCCATGTCTAGCATTAAAAGATTACAGTTGATACAAAATGCGGCTGCTAGACTTTTGACAAGAACAAGAAAGTTTGATCACATTACGCCTGTACTGTATATACCTTTATATACATATATACATACATATATACCTATACTGTATATACCTTTATATACATATATACATACATATATACCTATACTGGCTCACCTGCACTGGCTTCCTGTGCACTTAAGATGTGACTTTAAGGTTTTACTACTTACGTATAAAATACTACACGGTCTAGCTCCATCCTATCTTGCCGATTGTATTGTACCATATGTCCCGGCAAGAAATCTGCGTTCAAAAGACTCCGGCTTATTAGTGATTCCTAGAGCTCAAAAAAAGTCTGCGGGCTATAGAGCGTTTTCCGTTCGGGCTCCAGTACTCTGGAATGCCCTCCCGGTAACAGTTCGAGATGCCACCTCAGTAGAAGCATTTAAGTCTCACCTTAAAACTCATCTGTATACTCTAGCCTTTACATAGACCTCCTTTTTAGACCAGTTGATCTGCCGCTTCTTTTCTTTCTCCTATGTCCCCCCCTCCCTTGTGGAGGGGGTCCGGTCCGATAACCATGGATGAAGTACTGGCTGTCCAGAGTCGAGACCCAGGATGGACCGCTCGTCGGGACCCAGGATGGACCGCTCGCCTGTATCGGTTGGGGACATCTCTACGCTGCTGATCCGCTTGAGATGGTTTCCTGTGGACGGGACTCTCGCTGCTGTCTTGGAGCCACTATGGATTGAACTTTCACAGTATCATGTTAGACCCGCTCGACATCCATTGCTTTCGGTCCCCTAGAGGGGGGGGGGTTGCCCACATCTGAGGTCCTCTCCAAGGTTTCTCATAGTCAGCATTGTCACTGGCGTCCCACTGAATGTGAATTCTCCCTGCCCACCGGGTGTGAGTTTTCCTTGCCCTTTTGTGGGTTCTTCCGAGGATGTTGTAGTCGTAATGATTTGTGCAGTCCTTTGAGACATTTGTGATTTGGGGCTATATAAATAAACATTGATTGATTGATTGATTGACCTATCGTGTAAAAAACAACTTTTTCTTACCTATTGGTACTTGCTTTTGTGTATTTGGGATCTACATAATGAACTGTTTGGCGGCGACCTCGAGGAGCTCCTGCTAAAGATGGAACATTTGGCAGAAATACCGGACAATTCTACAAACTTTATGGCTGGCTCACATCGTGGTCACTCCGTGATCACGTACGACCGCCAGAAACTTCTGGATGTTGACATATCGGGCCGTTTTGGACTGATAGACGCTTGCTTGCTAGACCTGCTAACTAGCACGGGAATACTTCGGCGGCTACTACCAACGGCCTGTGAAGCAGGGGAGTTTAGTAGCAGCGGGGGCCGTCTAAGGAGCAGACGCCAGCGGTGTGATCGGAAACGCGGATGCCGAGCGGGGCTAAAAACAAAGCAGAAGGCTAATCGCCACAGAACACCACTTCCCTCCATCCTGAAGCCGGATTTAAATGGAAGATGCGAGACTACTGGTCTGGGTAAGGAGTCAGTTAAATTAGAACACGTTTTTTCTGCTTTGATTGTTTCAGAGTTGGACATGTGTGTTACTGAGGTGGCTAACTATGATGCGTGCAGTTTATCAAAGGAACAAACAAACAATCGGAAAATTCCCGTCGTATCAATTCCTAGATATGGTCATAATAATACTAAATGCACTGGGCATAATACACACAACATTATTAATATTGCTATTACGGATAATTTGATCAAAAATTCCCTAAAACAGCCCACTACCTATAATATAGTTTTTTTAAACATAAGATCATTGTCTCCCAAAACGTTGTTAGTTAATGATATCATCAGAGACAACAATCTTAACGCCATCGGTCTCAGCGAAACCTGGCTTAAACCAAACGACTTTTTTGCGCTAAATGAGGCATGTCCTCCTAACTTTACACATGCGCATATTGCCCGTCCTCTTAAAAGGGGTGGGGGGGGGTCGCACTAATATACAACGAAAACTTTAACCTTAGTCCTAACATAAATAATAAATATAAATCGTTTGAGGTGCTTACTATGAGGTCTGTCACACCGCTGCCTCTACACCTGGCTGTTATCTACCGCCCCCCAGGGCCCTATTCGGACTTTATCAATGACTTCTCAGAGTTTGTTGCTGATCTAGTGACACACGCCGATAATATAATCACTTTAATATCCATATGAATACCCCATCGGACCCACCGTGCGTAGCGCTCCAGACTATAATTGATAGCTGTGGTCTTACACAAATAATAAATGAACCCACGCATCGCAACGGTAATACGATAGACCTGGTGCTTGTCAGGGGTATCACCGTTTCCAAAGTTACGATACTCCCGTATACTAAAGTAATGTCCGATCATTACCTTATAAAATTCGAGGTTCAGACGCATGTTCGTCAAACTAATAATAATAATAACTGCTATTACAGCCGCAACATTAAGCCATCTTGAATTGTTACATTTTTCCCATTAGTGATGTCAGCGCACATCTCCACATAGGCCATTGCAGTCTAACGTAGTCAGTAAGTTCCTTCTTTTTCTCTATCCTCTTGTTGTGGGACCGACTGGCTCGTACATGCACGTGAATGCCCCACTCTTGCCATTTCTGATACAAAGTAGCGTATAGTTTCAACTTATCTGTCCAAGGTTTTCCCCCAGATTGCCAAGGTACCAATGGTGGTAGGGTGTGGTTAGGGATGTGGCTTGGGGGCGGGGTCAATACGATGTCATCAGATTATTTGCTATGAAGCACTTATTTTCTTCAAAGAGCCTAATCAGTTTTAAATTCCGCCGCCGTCTCAACCTAATCGCTGCTTCCATCTCGGGATAGACGGCAAGCTCCGTGATTTCATTCTGTCAAAGGAAACACAAAAGACAAAATCCTGCTCGGGCGAGCTGCGAGGCGACGTCAGGGTGTCGGGGTTTGATGTGCGACTGTGCATAACAACGCTGTCACACCCGGCGGCCCATTACCTTGTTTACCCGGCATCAGCCTGGCTGGCAATTTCCGGAATGTGCCCAAAGTGTTCGCGTCTCCGCCGTGGCCTGCAGCAACTTTACCCAGTCAGCAATCAACTCCACTATCGATCAGTGCGAGGCATCTAATTAGCCGTCTGAGTTAATCATTGCAGTTTGCATGGTTCGTCCCCTGAGCCACCGTTCAGCGGAACACGGGAGGGCAATTGATCTCTGCAGGAACTCAAGAAAAGATTGGCACCTCTGACTGGATGTGATTAAGGCAGAGACTAATTCCTGATCTCAGGATGTGTTTAACAGGCCTTAAAGGCCTACTGAAATGAGATGTTCTTATTTAAACGGGGATAGCAGCTCCATTCTATGTGTCATACTTCATCATTTCGCCATATTTTTGCTGAAAGGATTTAGTAGAGAACATCCACGATAAAGTTCGCAACTTTTGGTCGCAAATAAAAAAGCCTTGCCTGTACCGGAAGTAGCAGACGATGTGCGCGTGACGTCACGGGTTGTGGAGCTCCTCACATCTGAACATTGTTTAGAATCATGGCCACCAGCAGCGAGAGCGATTCGGACCGAGAAAGCGAGGATTTCCCCATTAATTTGAGCGAGGATGAAAGATTCGTGGATGAGGAGAGTTAGAGTGAAGGACTAGAAAAGAAAGAAAAAGACGGCATGTAATTTAAGCTGTAATTTAAGCAGATCACTGCTACAAATAACCTTTCCCAGTAAATATCAATCATGGCCCCAGGCTGGGCTAGAATTAAAAGGGTCATCAGTTATAAATAAATAAATAAATAAATAAATGGGTTCTACTTGTATAGCGCTTTTCTACCTTCAAGGTACTCAAAGCGCTTTGACACTACTTCCACATTTACCCATTCACACACACATTCACACACTGATGGAGGGAGCTGCCATGCAAGGCGCCAACCAGTACCCATCAGGAGCAAGGGTGAAGTGTCTTGCTCAGGACACAACGGACGTGACGAAGTTGGTACTAGGTGGGATTTGAACCAGGGACCCTCGGGTTGCGCACGGCCACTCTCCCACTGCGCCACGCCGTCCCCCGTGTCTAATAACATCTGACAGATGTTATTAGACACATTAACTAGGATAATTCCGGAATCCTTATCTGCTTATTGTGTTACTAGTGTTGTATTGAGATTATATGGTACCTGAATGTCAGAGGGGTGTGGCCACGGATGTGCTAACCGCCAGTGTCTCTGAGGGAGGCCACGTTTCTCGACGAGGCGAAGCGAAGGCAGCCATTGGGACGGGGCTGAGCTTTTTTTGCCCCCTCCTCCACGGTGGAAAAATCCCAAGTTCAGGGGCGGCTGGTCGGAGTAGGCAAGAGAGTCCACAGCTGCCTCTTTGACAGGTGCACGAGGAACGACGCAAGCTATCCGCTGATGTCTACGGTCAGAGCCAACTTATTACCACAATTTTCTCACTGAAACCTGCAGGTTGACATGTGGTAAGGAACCATGTTCGCTTGACCGCTCTGTTCCACAGTAAAGCTTCACCGTCATCTTTAGGGAATGTAAACAAAGAAACACCGGCTGTGTTTGTGTTGCTAAAGGCGGCCGCAATACACCGCTTCCCACCTACAGCTTTCTTCTTTGACGTCTCCATTGTTAATTGAGCAAATTGCAAAAGATTCAGCGACACAGATGTTCAGAATACTTGTGGAATTATGCGATTAAAGCGGACGACTTATAGTTGGGATCGGGGCTGGAACAACATGTCCGCTACAATCCGTGACGTCACGCGCACGCGTCATCATACCGCGACGTTTTCAACAGGATACTTCGCGCAAAATTTAAAATTGCAATTTAGTAAACTAACATGTGTTGCAATGTTAATATTTCATCATTGATATGTAAAGTATCAGACTGTGTGGTCGCTAGTAGTGGCTTTCAGTAGGCCTTTAAAGGATCCCAACTGCATAACTTCAATATTTCCGATTGTTTGATGTATTTCTGCTTATTAATGGTAAAGGACATCTCCGTGTTGGGGAGGAGACCCTGCCCCAAGTGGAGGAGTTCAAGTACCTCGGAGTCTTGTTCAGGAGTGAGGGAAGAGTGGATGGTGAGATCGACAGGCGGATCGGTGCGGCGTCTTCAGTAATGCGGACGTTGTATCGATCCGTTGTGGTGAAGACAGAGCTGAGCCGGAAGGCAAAGCTCTCAATTTACCGGTCGATCTACGTTCCCATCCTCACCTATGGTCATGAGCTTTGGGTCATGACCGAAAGGATAAGATCACGGGTACAAGCGGCCCAAATGAGTTTCCAGGTCTCTCCCTTAGAGATAGGGTGAGAAGCTCTGCCATCCGGGAGGAACTCAAAGTAAAGCCGCTGCTCCTCCACATGGAGAGGAGCCAGGTGAGGTGGTTCGGGCATCTGGTCAGGATGCCACCCGAACACCTCCCTAGGGAGGTGCTTCGGGAAGACCCAGGACACGTTGGGAAGACTATCTCTCCCGGCTGGCCTGGGAACGCCTCAGGATCCCCTGGGAGGAGCTTAATGAAGTGGCTGGGGAGAGGGAAGTCTGGGCTTCCCTGCTTAGGCTGCTGCCTCCACGACCCGACCTCGATCAAAAGTTTACATACACTTGTAAAGAACATAACATCATGGCTGTCTTATTTTTTTATTGATAGAGTGATTGGAGCACATACAAGTTTGTAAAACAAGAATGTACTTAGTAAAGATGCGCGGATAGGCAATTATATCATCCGCAACCGCATCACCAAAGTCGTCATCCACCCGCCGTCCACCCGAACCAACGTTTTATCAGAACCGCACCCGCCCGTTGAAATACATCAGAGGTCGGCCACCTTTACCACTCACAGAGCTATTTAAACCTGTTTAAATAATTCGTTCTCGCGAATATCCAATGGTGTTCATCCTGATGACAAGAATAAGGGCGTGCTGTGAAGCTATTGCCTTTGATACCTTCAACATGTATAAACTGATTGTTAGTCCAGCAACATGTTGTGTGCAGCTTCCGCAATCACACGTACAAGATTGAAAGGTATATTGGGTAATAAGGAGTACGCTGATGGTTGTGATCTAAACAATTTTAACACTCTTACTAATATGCGCCACGCTGTGAAGCCACACCAAACAAGAAATGACAAACACATTTCGGGAGAACATCCTCACGGTAACACAACATAAACGCAACACAGCAAATACCCAGAATCCTTTGCATCCGTGACACCTCCTGAATATATTTTACACCCCCGCGCCCCCAACCCCGGCCACCTTACTGACGCATGGGGGGGCTGCTAGCGGGTTGTATAAAATAGTCAGGGTTTGTCATGGATGCAAAGGGTTCTGGGTATTTGTTATGTTGCGTTTATGTTGTGTTACTGCGAGGATGTTCTCCCGAAATGTGTTTGATATAATTGCCTATCCGCGCATCTTTACTAAGTACATTCTTGTTTAAGGGGCGGTATGGCGTAGTGGGTAGAGCGGCCGTGCCAGAAACCTGAGGGTTGCAGGTTCGCTTCCCACCTATGGACATCAAAGTCGCTGCCGTTGTGTCCTTGGGCAGGACACTTCACCCTTTGCCCCCCGGTGCCGCTCACACCGGTGAATGAATGATGAATGAATGATTGGTGGTGGTCGGAGGGGCCGTAGGCGCAAACTAGCAGCCACGCTTCCGTCAGTCTGCCCCAGGGCAGCTGTGGCTACTGATGTAGCTTACCACCACCAGGTGTGAATGAATGATGGGTTCCCACTTCTCTGTGAGCGCTTTGAGTATATAACAATAGAAAAGCGCGATATAAATCTAATCCATTATTATTATTATTATTATTGTTTGGTGTGGCTTCACAGCGTGGTGCATATTACTAAGAGTGTTAAAATTGTTTATATCACAACCATTAGTGTACTCTTTGTTACCCAGCATGCCTTACAGTCGTGTGCGTGTTGCCGCGGAAGACACACACAACACGTTGCTGGACTGACAAGCAGATCGTACATGTTGTAGGATGTTGTAGGATCTAATCCATTATTATTATTATTATTATTCTTGTTTGGTGTGGCTTCACAGCGTGGTGCATATTACTAAGAGTGTTACATGTTGTAGGATGCGACAAAGACAAATGCTTCATAGCACGCCCTAATACTTATTAACTGGGTGACTGCCGGCAGTCATTGTAGAGAATATTTGCATCTCCCATTGTCTTCTTCACTTTGTGACACGGGTCCAAAATGGCTCTTTGAACGGTAAAGGATACCGATCCCTGAACCATGTATATCAAATATTTCCGAATGGTTCAACCGCCACCCGCCCGAATCTTATTAAAATCTATTTTTTCGCCATGTCACCCGCCCGACCCGCGGTTTATCCGCGGACTCCGCGGATGGGACCGCATCTCTAGTACTTAGCTGTACATACCAACACCTATGTTTCATAAACGTGTGTCCTGTAGCCGGCGTTAGAACCGTATTTCCCTAAGACGAACCATGTTTTATATTTGAGAATGTGTTGTCGTCAATAAATCAATGTGCTAATAGTACTTGCACATGAAGTGTAGTCTTCCAGAACCTTGACACTTTGGTATACATTCACAAAAAATAAATTGCAACGTGAAAAGCCATGTTTGACATGAATAATGTACAATTAGTTCCATTAGTCTCGGTATTGAACATGCCTTCGGTCTTTCTCTAGAGGCTGCTGCTCCGTGCTCTTTAATTATCTTCAGAGGGGCCCCCCCAGCATCTTAATTTCCCCCCAGGTTGAGTGATGCTGACTTTTCCTTGCAACTTTAACTCTGGGTGACATGGCCGACTCCCCCGTGATTAGACAGGTCTTGTCAAAGCATGGACAGAAGATACACTGGAGGCTCACATCAGTTCATTCAAGTCAATGTTTGGCTGCTCTGTGCTCTTGTGTCATCCTTTTCTGTTCCTGATGTTTCTCTTTTGTGTTTTTTTGGTATTTTGCCTTTTGGTTCGGGACCCTTTGGGACTGGATGACCAGGGGTGGCACTTTCCTGACTTCTGCGGTGATTTGTTTGCCTCCCGGGAGCCTTTTGGTTACAGAGACCAGCTGCTGGGTCTCTGCCCCACCAGAGACTGGTGGAGATGCGGATAAAGAGACAGGACTCCAGAGCTGGAGTCCTGTATCGGACAAGCTTCCTGGTGTCTTGCCTGAATGAGCAAGTATCGGACACCTCGGTGTCCTCGGACGCATCCTTGTTCGTCCATGCGGACTGGACACTGGCTAAGAGTTGGTGGGCGGCTGAGGGTGGAGTCAGCTCACTTGGTTGCTTTGTTGGGTCTGCTCCTGTCTGTGGCCATGCTTACCCCCAACCCAGCAGACTAAGGCGGAAGGCAGAATCTTTTTCCATTGCCGCCCCTAAGCTCTGGAACAGCCTTCCCCTCCACATTAGTTCAGCCCAGAGCCTGGGGGTCTTCAAAAAACCCTTCTAAACCCTAAAACGGCCTTCTTTCATCTCCGTAATATCGCTAAAATTCGCTCCATTCTGTCCACTAAAGACGCTGAGATCATTATCCATGCGTTTGTTACGTCTCGCCTCGACTACTGTAACGTATTATTTTCGGGTCTCCCCATGTCTAGCATTAAAAGATTACAGTTGGTACAAAATGCGGCTGCTAGACTTTTGACAAGAACAAGAAAGTTTGATCACATTACGCCTGTACTGTATATACCTTTATATACATATATACATACATATATACCTATACTGTATATACCTTTATATACATAAATACATACATATATACCGTATACTGTATATACCTTTATATACATATATACATACATATATACCTATACTGTATATACCTTTATATACATATATACATACATATATACCTATACTGTATATACCTTTATATACATATATAAATACATATATACCTATACTGTATATACCTTTAAATAAATAAATGATAAATGGGTTGTACTTGTATAGCGCTTTTCTACCTTCAAGGTACTCAAAGCGCTTTGACACTACTTCCACATTTACCCATTCACACACACATTCACACACTGATGGAGGGAGCTGCCATGCAAGGCGCCAACCAGCACCCATCAGGGGCAAGGGTGAAGTGTCTTGCTCAGGACACAACGGACGTGACGAGGTTGGTACTATACATATATACACATATATATATATATATATATATATATATATATATATATATATATATATATATATATATATATATATATATATATATATATACTGTATATACCTTTATATACATATATACATACATATATACCTATACTGTATATACCTTTATATACATATATACATACATATACACCTATACTGTATATACCTTTATATACATATATACTGTATACTGTATATACCTTTATATACATATATACATACATATATACCTATACTGTATAATA